>NW_005360425.1:4003861-4021239 GCF_000412655.1 Myotis brandtii | reverse complement strand
ACTTCCGCACCTACTCTGAGTCTCAGTGTGCTTTTCTCTTTCCTTCTAGTTGTAGAATTTCCACTCAGCCATCCTTCCTGTGGTTCTGGATGATGTCTGTTTTGTCTTTTAGTTGTATTTTTGAAGTGGTTGTGCGAGGCAGCAATTTCCGGTGTTTACCTATGCCGCCATCTTGGTTTCTCCCTGACTTTCTTCGTTCTGCATTCCTTTCTCTGTTTTTTTGAAGTCGTCTTCTCATATAGGCCATGTCTTGCAAGTCTATGTTTAGGTTCATTTTTCTTTGCATAACCCGAAGAATCATAAGTCATGCCAAAGTAAGTTGTCTTGCCACCACCAAAATGGGTTCTGAATCCAAACACAAAGATAACATCTGGTGTGGTCTTATACATTTAGGCTAGTTTTCCCCACATTTCTGTCTTAGGTAGCTTTGCCTTCCCAGGGTGAAGGACATCAATGACCATTTGTTTCTGCTGAAGTTGTCTGTTGGCCGTGAACTTCCTGGTCCAGTTAGTTACTGTGTCGTTCATGATGGTGGCTGATTTCAAGCAGCCAGGGAGGAAATGAGAAGATCCTTAAACTTTTATACTTTTTAAAATCCTCACCCGAGGATATATTTATTGATAGGTATGTGCCCTGACCAGGAATCGAACCCCCAGGCTTTGGGTGTCTGGGATGATACTTCAACTGACTGAGCCACCCGGCCAGGACAAAATCCTTATACTTTAAAAAAGCATCTTTTGAGCTAAAGTGATCAAATATCAGAAGATTTAAAGTGATCAAATATCAGAAGATTAATTTGATTTAATATGACAACCTGCAGAACAGACAGACGCTTAGGCTATAAAAATGGAATATCAATCTACATTTGTTGTTGTTGTAAAAAGAGAGGTGCTGGTACACTCCTTTTGGTACATTGTAAATATTCCTTCTTTTCCATGCCCTCTCTCTGGTCTCTATTCAAACAGACATGCAAACTTAGTATTTCAGATAATGAGATAGCTGAGAATGGAGTGTTAATTTATCTGAGCAAGGCGGACCTATTTTATTCTGAACAGCAGTGCTGCAACTCTCTGTACTGGGGCTTGGTCCCAGAAAAGGCATTGGCTTTACAGCTTTGGGAGATGAACTGAGAAGTAGGCTTATAGCCCCACTGACCTAATACCAGTCTTGACTTTGGAAATAGAGCTGTTTGCCATTTCCATCTTGGAGGATGCCTTTTTGCTTCACTGTAGCGCTTCCTGGTTAGATGTCTAAGACTGAAGACCCTTTGGGCTCTGTTTCCTCACTATATGACCCCTGTGACGGTCTATTGATAGACATGGGATAATTGAGAAAGGCAAGCTATTTGGCAAAAAGGAAGTCATTTAGGTGTCAGGGGTCACTGGATCTCAGTGGAAATGCTCTTAGGACAATAGAGTGATGAGGCTGGATGGAGGTGAAGAAGGCTGAGCTGAAGATTGAGCTAGCATACTAGGGGCATGGGGCAGGACTTCAGGAAGGCCATGGTCAATCAACAGGAGGAGGATAGCTGGGAAAGAAATCAGGAGGATAACTTGAAGTGAAAAGAATACTAGGTATTCTGTGAAATGTGAAATGCAGCAGAGGTCTGAAGAATAAAAACAAATAAGAGACCTTGATTTTGCCTGGGAATATTGGTGACTTTGAAAGACCTCCAAACTGGAGATCGGGGACACTTTATATTTCTCTAGGTCCTGGACTCTCCTCTCCCAATGGATTGTTAAATCCCTAAATTATTTTTTATTTCTTTCCAATCCAAGATAATGCTTATAGAAGTGCTTGTTTAACTTGTGTTCTTTTTTTTTTTTTTTTAGTGTTTGTATTGATTTCAGAGAGGAAGGGAGAGGGAGAGAGAAACATCAATGATGAGAGAGAATCACTGATTGGCTGCCTCCTGCACACCCCCCACCAGGGATTGAGCCCACAACCCACGCATGTGCTCCTGATCGGAATCGACCCTGGGACCCTTCAGTCCACAGGCTGACACTCTATCCACTGAGCCAACCTGGCTAGGGATAACTGGTATTTTTTTTTTATTTTACCCCATCCAGGCCGGACCCTTACCACATTTAAAAAAAAACGTTTTTATTGATTTTTGAGAGAGAGAGAGAGGGAGAGGGAATAGAGATAGAAACTTCGATGAGAGAGAAACATCATCAATTGGCTGCCTCCTGCATGCCCCCCACAGGGGACTGAGCCCTCAATTGGGCATGTACCCTGACCAGGAATTGAACCGGCAGCCTCATGGTTCCTGGGTCGAAGCTCAACAACTGAGCTACATAACCAGGCACCCTTACCACATTTTATCTCAGTTCTTATAGGAGCCTTGGCTTGTCTCTTGGATTCTCTTTATTTTCAAAATCTAGCCTATAATATAATAGTACTAGAGGCCCGGTGCATGAAATTCGTGCACGGGTGGGGTCCCTCTGCCTGGCTGGCGATCGGGGTCGATCAGGGCCATCTTGCCCAGTCCCGATCGGGACCGATAGGGACTGGTGGCCAGGGAGGGACTGCAGGAGAGCTCCAGGGCGTGTCTGGCCCTGTCTCGCCCAGTCCTGATCGGCTGGACCCCAGCAGCAAGCTAACCTACTGGTTGGAGCATCTACCCCCTGGTGGTCAGTGCATGTCATAGCGACCGGTCAGTTGACCGCTCGGTTGGACACTTAGCATATTAGGCTTTTATATATATAGACTAGAGGCCCGCTGCACTAAAATTCGTGCACTGGGGGGGGGGGGTCCCTCAGCCTGGCCTGCCCTCTCTCACAGTCTGGGAGCCCTCAGGGGATGTCCTACTGATGGCTTAGGCCCGCTTTCCATGGGGAGCGGGCCTAAGCCACAGTCTGGCCTTCCTCTGCGGGAGGCGACTGGGCCGATCAGGGGATGGCCCTGCCCCCATCACCCTGCTGATGCTGCCTCTGCCAGCCTCCGCGGCTGCCTGCCCTTGGTCCTTGCAACCGCCGCGGTTTTGTCTGGAAGGACGTTCGGTTGTCTGGTCTAATTATGCTTTAATTATTATAGATTATAAGTCATGGTGTGGAATGCTCAGCACATACTTTCCCTTCAGCCCCTGGTCTTGGAGACCTCATGTCCTTCCAAGGCTCTGCTCACCCTCTTCAGCTGCCACACGAAGTAAATTGCATCGTGTGCATGGAAACCCTTTGCTGGCTCCATGGGTGTGTCTTTTCTTTGCTTCAATTCCGATTTCCCCAACATAAGGAGAGACACCCTCATTATCAGGTAACACCATCGTGGTAAGACCCCTGCTCAGCCTACTGCAGCGGTTTTAAATAGGCCATGGGTTGCCCTAGATGGTTTGGCTCAGTGGATAGAGCCCCGGCCTGCGGACTCAAGGGTCCTGGGTTTGATTCCGGTCAAGGGCACATTCCTGGATTGCTGGCTCAATCCCCAGTAGGGGGCGTGTGGGAGGCAGCAGATCTATTCTCTCTCATCATTGATGTTTCTATCTCTCCCTCCCTCTGCCTTCTCTGAAATCAATAAAAACATATTAACAAAAATAAAAATAAATAGGCCACGAATCAAATGACTCTGTTCTCCATCCACCCAGTCCCCTCACACACTCTTTTGTCTTTGCCCCCCATGCCCCCCCCGCCCCCCCCCACACACACTGCTGGGGGCTGTAAAATGGGGTCAGGATTTCTATGTCAACCAAGGGCGATGCTTCCACACCGCCCTCCTTCTCCGCCCATCTCTGTCCCCAGTCCTATGGGGTCTCTCCCTCCCTCCCCTCCATCTAACTTGGTGGGCCCTGCTCTGCCCCCTCCTCCTGTGACCTCCTGTCTGCAGCCTCCCCCTTTCTCCTCCCCGGGGGTGGAGCTCCCCAAAGGCTGGGTGGGGCGGGGTGGGGCTGTGGGGCAGGGCTCTGTGGGGCAAGCCTAGGCGGGGCCTGGGAGGAGAGCTGGGGTGACGGGTCAGGGGGAGGATGGAGGGACGTGGAGCCTGTCCCATGGGAGAGGCACTAGGCTCCTTGGCTGCCCCCACCCCGCAGCTTTTCTAGGCCCCTGCAAAGCTGTCACCCTCCCGCCTCGCTGCCTCCCACTTCCTTTCAAGTTTTGGACTCAGTTTCTCCGACTCAGCCCCTCTCTGCTGCATCCCAGGGAGCCCTGGCCCTTTCCCCTGTAATGGTGCCACCCACTCTCCTGGAATAGTTAGTGAAACTTAACTAAATTGCTTACTGAGAACGCCACAGGCTGCGTAGGGCTGCGCAGTCTACGGCTCTGTCGTAGCAGCCTCCCCTGCCACCCCCGCCACCCTGTCCCTCCTGGCGCCCGCTCCCGCCTGCCCCGCCTGCCTTTGCCAGGGGCTGGGGCCAAACCCTGGGAGCTTCCTGATGACTCTCACCTCACACCTCACTTTCCAGTCCAGCCCACCAGCGCCCGCAGCAAGCTAACCTATCGGTTGCAGTGGTCAGTGCGTGTCATAGCGACTGGTCGAGCGGTTGAACTCCCAGTGGAACTCGGGTGGAGGGGACAATTTGCATATAAGGCTTTTATTATATAGGATTATTTTAGTTATAGTAATTATTAGTATTATGGTATTTGAGTGCTTACAACTTGCCAGCCATTATGCTAACAGCTTACTTGCCTTCTCATATAATGCGCCCAATGTCATGAGGTTGGAGCTATTTTGTGGTCCATTTTACATGAGAAAATCAAGGCACAGAGAGGCTAAGGAATTTGCAAGAACATATTGCTAATTATTGGGAGAGTCTGATGCCAGAGCGAAGATCTGCCTTCTCGGTAGTAGCAGAGCTCCTTAGAAAATGAGTCTACATAAGGAGGAGGGATAATGGCCACGTGGGGATTCTGAGCAGCTTGGCCCAGAGTTCCTCAAGAGTAGCTGTAGACACCCACTGTGGCAGAGGCAGGATACCTGTTCACCAAACAACTTTCCTCTACTTTCTGGGCACAGGGATAGCCTTTTCAGCCTCCTTTGCAATTAGGGATGGTTCTGTGACTGTGTTTTGGCCAATAGAATGTGAGTGGAAGTGATGTGTACCATTATCAAGCCCAGCTCCTAAAACCGTCTCATGTAGGATCCTCCATGCATGACCCTTTCCCCTGCTACCATATTGCTGCCTGTGTGCACGGCAACACTGTTGCAAATGCAGAGCCTTGATGTGGAAGGAACCTGGATTCCTGGGATCACACTGTGGAAGGCTCATCTGCTGACCAGAACCACTTGTTACATAAGCAGTGAAGAAATGCCTCTGATGTGAGGTCTTTCACAGTATGGGCTTTCTTTGTTATAGCAGCTGGTGTTATCCTAATTTAACACCTATTCGCTATATGGGTCATGATTCTTGGCCAGGAGGTCAGGCAGGTAGGGAATGAGAAAGGAAATAATTTCGGGAAAGAAGTGAAGCAGAAAGACCCAGTTTTTGTGTCTAGTTGCAAAATGCTAAAAATAATGTTTTTCAGGCCAAGCAGATTATACTGACTACAGGATTTGAACTGGGGTTTACTGGATACGCTTAGGGCAAACTTCTAATGCAAGGAGTTTACTGTGTGACCCTAGGAATCAATGGGTGAGCTAGAGGGGTTCCGAGAGCTCCTGAGATTGTGTGCAAAATTACATGTACCGACTGGACAGAAGGAATCAGGCTTTTCTCTGTACACTCCAAAGGGTCTACACTCAAAAAGGTGAAGGACCAGTTTTGAATCTGAACAGAAACCACACAGGAAGCATATTTAGAACAGAAATGAAAAACTTGATTTGGCTGAGTGTTCTGGATTTCACATTTTTTTCGTGGGGTTTCCAAACTTCCCCCTTGTATGTGTAAAAACTATAAAAGGAGAGCTTTTCTTGAAACCAATACATTAGCATATGGTACAAGTGTCAATGAGCAAGTAAAACAGTCGGAGCGAGGGAAATCATGAATATAAAATGTACTGATCTTGTGGTCAAGTAGCACATTAGACCAACAGTCTTCGGAATGAAAGTAAGCTTAGATCACGGTTTACCATCTGGCCCGCCAGCTTCCCCTTCTCTGTATGTCAGAAGCGTCCTCATCCTTCGTGTCCCTTGGTGCTCCCTCCTCTAACGAGCCTTCCCTGCTCCTGCTTTCTCCTTCTTGATCTCACTTCTCAGCGAGACTCCTGGCCCACATTCTGGCCCATCTCATCTCCTCTTCTAATTATTCTACGTGTATAATGAAATCCTGCAAGGGCCATCACCAGGCCTAGGCAGGGTCTGTGCATTTTGCACCCACCAGGGGTGCTCAGAACAGGCTGGCCTCATACTGTACTCCCGATACATTGCTGTGCTGGGGAATAATGGGAAAAATGTAAATGGCAGGACTGGGAGATACAACTTGTGACCCGTGAAGGACTTCTTAGGAACAGTGATGTCTGGGCCTGTCTGTGGGTGACCAATATTTACTGGTTGCCTGCTCTGAGCTAGGGTCCAGGCCAGATGTTTGTTCATTCATTGGACACGTATTTATTGAGTACCTACTGGGTGCAAGGCTCTGTTCTAGGTTCTGGGGATCTATCAGTGAATAAAATAGCAAAGTTCTTGCCATTCTGGCAAAAATTGGGATGCAGGTGGAGGAAAACAGAGGCTCAGAGAAGTGAAGTGCATGCCTTAAATGGCATAGCTGGTCCATGAGTGTCCATCTTTGGACTCCAAGTCCCAGGGGCTTGTCAGCATGCAAAGAGGATAGGGAGGAGAGATATAAAAGATATTAGAGGCAATTTAATACGGAGTTCTGTTTATTGCCCTTTTCAAAACAAAATGTACTATATACAAAACAGGAGAAACCCTTAGGAAAAATGTTTGTTAATGTATAATAGAAGAAGTTAATATTCTTAGTACACTTTCACAAATCAGTAAGAAACACATTCCAAAATGAAATGAGGAAAAGATATCAGTGTGACACTCACATGCAAAGTACGTAGAAGAGGCCAAAAACATGAAAAACCTTAAACCTCATAAGTAATAGGAAAATGTATATTAAAATAACAATGGCCGAAACCGGTTTGGCTCAGTGGATAGAGCGTCGGCCTGCGGACTGAAAGGTCACAGGTTCGATTCCGGTCAAGGGCACGTACCTGGGTTGCGGGCACATCCCCAGTAGGAGATGTGCAGGAGGCAGCTGATCAATGTTTCTCTCTCATCGATGTTTCTAACTCTCTATCTCTCTCCCTTCCTCTCTGTAAAAAATCAATAAAATATATATATATAAAAAAATAACAATGGGCTTCCCTTTCTCTATCAAATAGAAATTTTTTTCCCCCCAAAGGATGATACTCCATGTTGATGAGAGTTCAAGAACAGAATCTTTTACTCATGCTTTTGCAATCAATTTTTGGATGTTTTAGAACTGATTGATTCTTGTACCTCTTTAAAATAACATTGGAAAAGTTTCTTACATTTTTGTACCGCTTTAACAGTGATTTCCAATTTTTCTACAGTGAATATGTATCCTTTTTTATAGTTAAAATATACATATATGTATTTTATTTTTTATTATTTTTTAAAATATATTTTTATTGATTTCAGAGAGGAAGGGAGAGGGAGAGAGAGATAGAAACATCAATGAGGAGAGAATTATTGATCTGCTGCCCCCTGCATGCCCCCTAATGGGGATTGATTGAGCCCGCAACCTGGGCATGTGCCCTTGACCGGTATTGAACCTGGGACCCTTCAGTCACCAGGCCAACCCTCTATCCACTGAGCCAAACCAGCTAGGGCCATATATGCATTTTAAAGAATCTTATGAAAATTGATGGGAGGAAGAGGAGGGGATGTTTATTGGTTTTTAACATGCAGTAGAGTATGGCCCTAGACTCAGAGAAGGGGGACCAAATTTATTGTCTGCAGTTTCTATCATGTCAAATTGCCCTTCTTTTTGCATCCTCACCTGGCCGGTCTGTGGTTCTCTTCCTTTCAGCTCCTAGTCAGAGCCTGATCATCAAGTCTAGTTCTCCGAGCGTGGACTGTGCAGTTCCTATAGTTATGTTGTAGGCCTTTATGGCAGTGGTTCTCAACCCTAGCTGCACTCTGGAAGCACTCAGGGTGATTTTAAATAATAATACCAGGTCCATCCCAAACCAATAAAATGAGGCTGACCCCATGCGATTTAATGTCAGTGTTGTTGAGAACCACTGGCCTGTATGCTGGATCCAAACTCACCTAGTTGTTTGCTCAGGCCTAGGTCACGTGACATAATATAGGCTTGTTGAATGGACTTAAATAGGTTTGGTCTCCCCAGCTCCTCAAGCACAAAGAATTCTGATTTTGCCACTCTTTGTTTGTTTGTTTTTGATGTGTCAAACACACACACACAAGAGGTGTCAGATGTATATTTGTTTGTTAGTACACCATTCTTTTTTCTTCTAAATTCCTGGGTTGTGCTAGCTCAAAGTATCTACAGTTAGTACCAGGTTTATTGTAAAAGTTTCAAAGGAAGAGGAAGGGAGAGGGAGAGAGAGATAGAAACATCAATGATGAGAGAGAATCATTGATCGGCTGCCTCCTGCATGCCCCATACTGCGGATCAAATCCACAACCTGGACATGTGCCCTTGACCAGAATTGAACCTGGGGTCCTTCAGTTTGTAGGTCGATGCTCTATTCACTGAGCCAAACAGGCTAGGGCAAAGCAAGATGAATTTTGATTCACTTGGTTAAATAAAGAAACAGGTTGCAATGGGTTATTGACAGAAGCTATAGTTAGCCATCATAGGCCAGTTACTGTATTTATCTATCTCTGGCACTTGGTAGCTGTCCAATGAATATAGGATGAATGAAAGAAGGAATGAGTGAATGAAAAGATTGAAACCAGGGTGGTACAGGGTCTCTGACTTTATATTTGTCTCTAATAAGGGTCTCTAGCTTCTTCTACCCATTCTACCATTTACCACTAAATTTTTATTTCAGACTTAAGTTGAATATCACTGTTTTGGTGGTGTTTTACCCCAAACAACATGCAAGCCCTAAATAATCTTCAAAGTAAACCAATTTCTGGGCTAGGACATGTTCAAGAACATTCATTCCAGAACTTGAGCACGTAGCTATAGACGGTCTGTCATTTTCTCAAATGCCAGCATTTGCTCTCCTACAAAATGCTCCCCTCCTCTCTCCTCTGACTAAAGATTCTAAAACACAGGTATGAGCCTCACCAAACTTCTCTTGCATCTACTCTGTCGGCAGGCATGGTACTGTGAAAGCAAATGTCACTGCCGCAGCCATAATTTAAGACGTCCTTTTAAAAAATTCCAATTTCATCATTTCACAGAAGAATAGATCAATATTTCTACAGTTAAGAGTTTAGTTAAAAACCCTGCTGTGCAATGAAATAATGCATCTGCTATTGGCGTAGAGCGACTGGGATGTTAATTCCCTGGTTTTGTGTCAGTTAAGGGCAAATTAGCCTTCCAGCACCAGTCATGACTCATTATGTCATTATGTAGAAGGCACTTACTGTACCTCCACTACTATGCAATTTAGATCCAATAAAAATTGTGACAGCGTTTTTATCCACTTCATTAAGCTACTAATTTCTTGTAAAAAAATGTACATTAATCTTTTTATAGCTTCATGCAGAGTGGCATATTTTTAGACTCTAACATTGATTAGGTCCTGGTTAAGAATAATTTTCACAGTACTTTTAAGAAATGTAAATAAAGTTACAATAATTTAATTTTTCAACATAGTTATGACAGTATTGATCTTAAAATGAACATGTTGGCTGAATTAAATGTGTAGCCCAAATGAAATACAGACTGAATATTTAAACATGCAACAAATTACAAAGCATGGCTTAACAATACCCTGCAAACAGAATGAAGAGAGGGAGCGTGAACCTCCATGGAAAATATTAATTGCTCGTATTTTAAAAGATGTAAATGGGAATTTTTTTTGACATCTGACTTTTCTCCCCCAAATGTTTAAAAAAGTACAGTAAAAAATCGTCTTCCTCCTTTGATTTTTCATTCCTTGTGAAGTATTAATGACTCTTCTGCCTGAATACATTAGGGAGAAGTAGACCAAGTGCCCTGTGCCGGGGCTGTGATAGTAGGTTGGAGTCAGGGAAAATGTGCCCAGGGCTTCCAGGGGGCACTACAGGCAGTCAAGGGCAGGGTGTTGGCATCTTTTGGTGCCAGGAGCTGCTCCTATTCACTCCAAGCACCCATCCCACCCTGGTCGTTTTTTAAACCAGGTCGACCAGGCCATGAGTCACATCCCCAAGGGCCTGAAAGGCGAGCCCTAAATGCTGGCTGACATTTGATGTAATTATGTGGGTTTCCCATTAGATCCTGACTTGCCTTGCTGTACCTTGTCTCCTTGCTCTGGACTGAGCTGCATTGTGACTTCGCTCCCTAGTCTAGCATGTAGTCTTCTGCTTTCCCAGGCCAGGGAGCCCAGCTCTGTCTTGGGCTCCAAACCCACCCCATCCTAGCCCTTGGCAGGTGCCCACCACACCAGCCCCAGGAGACATGCGGAAGTGAGAGGGGTGTGGGACAATGAGACTATGTCACAGGAAACACAGAGTATGACCAGTACTACATTGGTGCCAAAGACTGAAGGACATAGCTGTGTCCCCTCTCCAATTCCGTCCCTGTCTCCTGTCGGGAGGCTTTGTGCTGGGTGATTAGAAAGGGCCGTCACAGGACTGACGTTCTGGGACTGAAGGCCTCCCTCTCAAATAGAAATCCGTCCCTGGGACCTCCCTGGTGGGTTGTGTGTGGATGCTCCCAATGCTGGGAAGCTCACGTCTTTTCGTTTTGTTTTTTAAATCCGCGGAGCCCTGCATCTTTCCTGAAAGGATTTAAAGTGGGGGCAGAGACGGGCTTCCTGCCTTACAACATCTTCACTGTCATCGAGGTGGCACAAGTCAGAGCAGTTCTTGCCAGCCAGTCACCCTCAGTGTGCACGCTGCTGCCACTGCTGCTGAGGGTGATGATGTTCCTGTCACCATTGTCGCCTCCTGGTTCTGGGAGTACGATTGTCCCCAAGTAGGTTTGTGTGGGACCAAAGGCCTGTTCTTAGCCTGAAGCCCAAACAGCCTCTTTCTGGCCCTTGGTCGCTCTCTAGAGAACCTGCAGTGGTTGGAAATGGTCCTTCTGCTTTTTTGGCTGCCCTAGACCCTGGGTCAGACAGACAGACCCTGGGTCAGACAGACAGGCCCTGGGTCAGACAGACAGATCCTGGGTCAGACAGACAGACAGACAGATCCTGGGTCAGACAGACAGACCCTGGGTCAGACAGAAGACCCTGGGTCAGACAGACAGGCCCTGGGTCAGACAGACAGGCCCTGGGTCCGACAGAGCCTTTTCCCCTGGGGATTCCCTAAAGCTGCTCCTCTTTGCAGTGGCTGCTGCCTCCCTGCTGTTCACGGCTGGGCATTGCTGTCTGTTCCTAGTAGCGAGGCTCCTGTTGTTGCTCTTCTCACCTGTGAGTGCTTTACCCATCAGGAGAGCATCACTGCTACTCCCTGAACAGGCAGATCAACGGAGACCCAGAGAGGCAGAGTGACTGACCCAAGGTCACACAGCCACCAGGCAGGGGAGCCAGGACTAGAGCCCTGGCCTTCTAACTCAAAACCCTGTGCTCTGCCCTAGCCGGTTTGGCTCAGTGGATAGAGCATCGGCCTGCGGACTGAAAGGTCCCAGGTTTGATTCCGGCTAAGGGCATGTACCTTGGTTGCGGGCACATCCCCAGTAGGAGATGTGCAGGAGGCAGCTGATCGATGTTTCTCTCTCATCGATGTTTCTAACTCTCTATCCCTTTCCCTTCCTCTCTGTGAAAAATCAATAAAATATATTAAAAACAAAACAAAACCCAGAGCTTACAAAATGCTGTGGTAGCAGCACAGGTCAGTGGTCAGGAGCTTGGACATTGTAGCTGGGTAGATTTGGGCTCAAAATCCAGCTCTCCCACTTACTTGGATAAACTTAGGTAGCTTACCAAGCTTTTCTGAACTTCTGTTTCATCTTGTATAAAACTGAGAGAAATACTTTTTCTCCTCACATGGTGGCGGTGAGATTTAAATGAGATAAGATGTGGAGCACACAGATTTGCACTTGGCACATATTGAACTCAATAAATGGTAGCCCTTGTCGTCGTCATCATCATCATCATCATCATCATCACTATTTCATTCAGATCTCACCATAACCCCATGCAACAGGCATTCATTTCCTCATGTATCGATATTTATAATCATAATAGCTAAATTAGCAGAGAGAAAGATGAGCCCCAGCCTGGTGTGTTAGGATGTTTTCAGCCTGCTCCTGCATTTTTTCCTGCCCGTGCCCAGCATCATTTTGTCAAGCCCAGGCCTACAAGGCTCCTGGCTTCTTCCTTCCTTTCACAGGCCCAGGTTCCGAGCAGCTGAGCCTCATGGCCGGGTGACCTCTGATTCTCAGGAGGTGACCCGGGTGACACCGAGGCCGTGGCTGGGGAAGCAGGATCCGGCCCAGAGGAGGAGCTGAGCTGTGCCCCCAGCACCCAGCCTCTCTCTCCAGGAAGAATTCGTGTTCTGGGGTCATGTAATTACTCCCCGCAGGAAGCTCTTTCGACTTCAGTATAGGGTTCTGTATGTGACGCTGTCTGCAAGGAGGACTGGCGGGAGGTTAGGCTCTGATTCTCTTCAAAACAATCATTCCTTTGAGGTTCCCATAAATACTCAGTCAGGTTCCTATTATGACAATGTGAAGGAGCAGTTGGCAGTTGGTTGCATCTTCATAATAAAGACTGGAAGCAAAGTCAATGACAGTGAATAAATTAGACTTGGGTGTTTTTCACCCTCCCTGGCCTTGTTGCCCTGTGTACCTGAGTACCCTCCCGGGACCAGTCTGCTGGCCTGGCCTCTCCCGCCCTAAGCATCAGGGAGGGGGACGGGCTCTGGCGTCCTCTCCCACGAGGCTGTGAAGTCCCAGAGTAGGAGGGGTTTAGGCTTGCAGGCTCCTTAGCCAGATGGCATTTGATACGAATATTGATGTTGATGGCGTTTGGATAATGCCGCTGTCTGTGGCAGGGGCTTTATTACTGTTATGAACGGCGCAGTCCTGGAGGGAGCCATTCCGTTTAGTCACCTTTGTGTGCCAGTTACAAATGTTTAACAGACAATTATCAGGAGATAGTGTTCTAGGGGATTCGGGTTTTTCCTGGATTCCCAGGCCGGTTCTGCCGTCAGCCCGCGCCACAGGGCTCAGGCACCTTGAGTCGGCGTGGGCTGCCTGAGATCATTCGCTTTCCTGCAGGATCTCGTCACCCTAATCCCTTCCGTTTGTCCTTGAATAAGGCCTGCCCATTCTCCGGGGGCTTGCTTTGTTGCAACCTCTCCATACCAGATACATCAAAACCCTACCTTTCACACTTCCTGGGGGAGTTGGAGCTCCTTCCTATTAAACATGAATAATAAAATCCTCTGCTTTCATCCTAATGGGGTTAGTAGGAGGTGTTTAGCTTTTTATAGCTACCTAGATGATCGAAGGAGGCAGATGAAGCCATCACAAAATTAAGGACGAGGTCATCATTGGAAGGCTAGGGACCGAAGTCTTTTAAAAGCATGTCTGGTCTTAATTCAAAGCATCTCTCTGGAGAGCTTCAGCGAGTAGAGGCCACGGGTTTCCTCTGTTGGGACCAAAGCCTTGGCGAGGAGGGGACTGTGCAGAGAGGCTTCTCTTCAAGTCCCGGGGAAGGAACGGTCCCTTCAGAGCACGTGGCACTTTCAGGACGGATTATCTGGTGAAGAGTCAGGCCTGCTTCCTCCCCTTGCGCAAAGGCCCCGTGAGAAATGGATGCATGCATGAGTGGGACCGCAGGTGTTGTCCTGGGCCCTGGAAAATGGTTTCAGAGGCCGGGCTGGTGGATGCCACCTACCAAGTACTCCTGGGATCTGAGATATCAGGCAAAATGGGAAATCAGGAGGCTGAGCCGAACTTCTGGAAACAGCATACAAATGGATTGTTGTGTGTGCTCCCAGCGCAGCTCTAAATCTGAATACAAAATAGAGAAGATGCTCTTTTGCTCCTTTCAGACTAATGATTTTGTCCTTTTTCCCTCTCCTCCTTGTTTTATTTCTTCATCTATAACATCTGCAAGAGGGCAGCCAGACTAATAAAACGGTGCTAAGCTCGCCTAATGCCAGCCATTGATCCAAGGGTGGGACCCGATTAATCAATAGGATTTTAGCCGTGTTCACGTCCCCAAGGGACATCAGGCCCAAAGACAGCTCTTGCCTCAGCAGAGGGGAGGAATCTGAGAACTGATGGAGCTGTGATTCTCTCTGTGTGGCTTCTGGGAGGTGGGGAGAGGTGGGGTGCCCACCCCCCAGGGACAGCCTGGGTGGCAGTTTCAGACAGCCACGGTGGGTGTTTGATGGCCTTGCTTTGGAGATGCTTACATCCTCTGCAGTGTGACAATGCCGCAGGATTTGCTGGGCTCCTGGGGTGGGTGCTGCAGGAGATAGAAAGGGGTTTCTAGAACAGAGAAAACCTCACTCAACATATGGGCACCTCTCACATAACTATAGACCTGGACATCATCTTCTCTAAGCCTCCTCCTCATGCAGTAGAGGAGACAGGCCCAGAGAGGGCAGGGCCTTGCCCAAGGTGATCCAGTGAATTAGTAATGCCACAGAACTAGAATTCAAGTCTCCTGGGCCAAGCTCTTCACCCTCCTGTATCTATCAAGTTGAGTCAGGATCAGACTCTATTGCAGTCACATGAGAGAATCAAAGGGTTGATACAAGCAATTTAAGAGAATTCAGGCAGGGTACAGACACCCAAACTGAAGAATTCAGTTTCAAAAAAAATCATCATACATTTAAAAAATAGACCACATATTCCTTTTCCCGCCTGTTTTCTTTTAAAAAAATGTATTTTTATTCATTTCAGAGAGGAAGGGAGAGGGAGAGATAGAAACATCAATGTTGAGAATCATTGATTGGCTGCCTCCTGCATTCCCCCTAGTGGGGATTGAGCCCACAGCCCGAGCATGTGCCCTGACCGGAATCCAACCATGATCTCCTAGTTCATAGGTTGATGCTCAACCACTGAGCCATACCTGCTGGGCTCCTTTTCCTTGAATGTGTTTTTTTTTATTGTATGCTACCACATTTTCAAAAAGTACACGAAACACAGACAATTTGACAAATAAACTATAAATACCTTTGCAACCAACACCCCCCAAAAGCCCACTGTGTGCCCCTTTTATTTCAAATTCCCCTTCTTAGAAGTAATCACTGTCTTGACTTTTGTGACGACCATTTCCTTGTCTACATTTCCCCACAAAAATAGCTCCTTGCTGCCTGCTTTTAAACGCTGTATAAATGGAACCATCCTCTACGCATGTGCTCTTTTCTGTCTTCTTTCTTTAATTGTGAGATTCATCCATGCTGTTATCTGTAACTGAATTTCATTCATTGTCATGGCTAGTATATATTTTTTTTACGTGAAAATTATCTTAAAGACACACATTGAACCCTGCCCTGTGAAATAAAGTGTGCTTCATAAAGTAGTTCACCCTAAGGGCTGGGTGTTGGGACAGGGTGCCCCTAAAAGGGTTGATTTTTGAACTTTGGTTCTGGCTGCCCTAAGTACTACTACCAACTTCTTTTTATGTAGCTTTAGGGACCTGATTGTCTCAGAAATTCCCTCAAAACAGACAGTAACTTAAGGGGAACAGGACTGTGCCTGGGTCCAGATCTCCCCCAGGCTGGGCAGGGGGAAAATCCCAGAATTCCTTGCTTTGCCAGTGAAGCACCTGACCTAGACCCTGAGCCCCCTGGAGGCAGCTGCTGTCCTGTCTGTCTTATATCTCCAAGGCCGAGTCCAGAGTCAAGTCAGTCCAGAGCAGGAGATGATAAAGGTCATTCAGAACAGCCCTCCACAGGGAGCCTGCATTCTGTCTTCAGTGACCAGTGACGGAGGAACTATTTCCTCGGTGGGCTGCTGGAGGCCCCCAGATGTAAAAAATCAGCTTAGTGGTAGAGGCAAGACTCTGGATCAGCCTTAGTGCATTGGTATCTTAGAAAGGTCAGTGTTAACCAGAGACTCACCGCTTCTCAAGAAATTACATAAGAAGGAGTGTGGGAAGAGCAGCTCTTATTAAAAACAAACACAGCCCGCCATGTGCTTTTGCAGGGAGCCGCTGGAGCCCTGGGCGGGGCTGTTCCAGGCCTCCTGCTCTGAGGTGTAGGGTTTGTGGCCACGGAAGCCTCTCCAGGGGGGCTCTGAGCCCAGGTCTGTGAGCCTCCTGCTCAGCTGGGAGAGGAAGCTGAGAGCGAGCCCATTTCTGCTGCTGCCCTGGCTTAGGCTGGCGGGACAGCAGCCTGATGGGCTGTGTTCTCCACCTCCTGGGCTCAGTGACCTTCACCTTGCCCGGCCAGGTCAGGCATCAGGACAGCTACCACCATAGCTGGAGATGCAAATGCATATTGTTTGAATTATTATAAGTTTTAAAAAATTTAAAAAGCTCATTCTTTAAGGAATGCCATAAAATATTTAGGACCATCAAGGCTTATTGCAGGATCAACTCTTCCCACCCCTCCAGGGCCCCTGGAGGCTCCCTGAACTTTCATGGAATTCATCCAGTAAGTTATAATCTATACGTGTTTTTTTTTTTCTTCGAGACACTCATTTGTAATTTGCATGTATTTATTTGTTGGCTTGTTCATTACGTCAACCTTTTCCACCAGATATGAATCCCACCTCGGTTTCCTTGGCCCTAAGGGATTAGTAGGTACTTGGTAATGCGTAAATATTTACCGAATGAATGAATGATGGGGGATTGCTGAGGAGTCTGACTCAGCTGTGGGTTGAAGGAAAAAGACCTCCGACCCCGTCCAGGTCTCCGAAGGACAGTTCAGAGCTCTCAGCCGGAACCACAGCCTGGGAGCCCCTGGCAGCCCTGGGAGGCGCGTGGGGAGGCCCGCCTTCCTGGAAAGCTTTGCTTGGAATTGTCTTCAAAAGCTGCGACGCAGCCCCCGGAGTTTGAGCACGAATAAATCATTAGCATTTTATTTACAATTCTGGATTTACAGTTCCTAGAAAAGGATCCTGCTGTTCAGTGCGGATTCCTGCTTTGCTGGCTTTCCGCGGCGCCTCCTTCTGCTCCCGCTTTCGGGGGAACCGGGTTAGCTCGAGCCTCGGTTGGACCAGGGTGAGATGCGGGGCTGACGCGCGTTGCGGGTGGCCCGGAGGAAGGAGGGTGCGCCACTCCCCAGGTCTCGCGTTTTCCGACGACCCTGAGCGGAGAAGTCGTCTCATCCCCGTTTTACCGGGAAAGGTTTGCTTCAAAGAGGGCCGGGAACTTGGCCAAGGCCACACAGCTCGTGCTCAAGTTTGCACGCGAGTCCTCGGCCTCCACACCCAGCCGAGCTGCCGCAGC
>NW_005360425.1:4001446-4003718 GCF_000412655.1 Myotis brandtii | reverse complement strand
GCCACGCTCCGGAGGCTCTGGCTGGAGGCCTCGCGGGTTGCTCCGTCGGAGGCGCTGCTGTGAGCACCCAAGCCCGGGGTGCAGGGTCCAAGTGGCCAAAGGAAGAGGGTTGCTGGAAGCGGTTCAGGCTCCCCTGCCTGGAGTGAAATGGGGCTGGTTTCCGGCTCTCCAACTGGGGGTCCGAGGGCATGGCAGCTCCCGGAGAGCTCCACGGGGTGGCCGGCACTTTCGGCCCTGGGCGATTCGGGATGCACGCACAGGGCCCCCGAGGGGCGGCGAGGGGCGGGCCGGCGAGGTCGTGCGGGGTGGAATCCGTGGTGGGAAGCCACCGGGCCTATCCTGATCTGGTCCCTTTGGAGGTGACCTTCAGTGAAAGCCTTCTCCCTTCCCTCTCTCCCAGTGCGTTCTGAAGCTCGCACTAGCTCCGAGGTGACCTGGACCCGCCACTGCTGGCCTCTCCCTTGACCCAGCCCTAAAAGGCAGGCGGAGTTAACCTGCCCCCTCCCCCGCCTATCCTCAGGGCCACACCTTTAGGGAGTAGTGATTGGGACTGGTGCGGCTCCGAGCTGGCACACCTCGGGACCTGGGCCCAGCCACAGGAGAGAGGTGTCTGGGTAGAGGAGATAGCCCTGGAGGTAGTGGTGGGGTCAACCATGGCTTTCCCAAAGTAGAGGGACCCAGGGGCTGGGTCAGTCCTCTTGTCTCTGGGGTGTCTGATAGGAATTGTGGACCAACAAGGGGCCACATACTAAACCTGACAAGCTCAGGGGAGGCCTGCATGGTGGCCTCACAAACTCAGAGTAACCACATTCGATGTCTGAAATGAAAACTTTCTAACTCAAAGCGAGTCCTGGTGGTAGCCATGTCCTAGTCAGTATCTTTCCTGACAAAAGTCAGTCTTTACAGTAACGGAGACTGTAGTCTTTTTGCATTTAGAAAACATACCTTTGGAAAGCCAGGGTGATTTCCTTTTCCCAGAGCACAGACCACAGACCCCCTCACTGTCACTGTTTCCATGTGAGCTGTTAACTATCCTACACCCACCATGTTAAAGCAGTAGGGGTCTAGTCCGTTTACTGTTTATCCAATCCCAGAGATTTCCTCTCTTTGCTTCTCCCTCCTCCCTAATCAATCACCAATGGATTTCATGTGACCTCCTTACCTCGTTTCCTGTGATTCTAACGTATAAAATAAGGTGCAAAACTGCCATTCTCGGGAGTGTTTTCTCAATCCATTGAGATTTTGCTTCCTGTTTAAACTCATACACATTCTCTACAAGTTTGGATATTTCTTGTGTTGACAGAATTCATGGATTCATTCTAGTAGCCCCTCTTTTTTGGGGCTCCCAGTCTTAGGGTTTCTCCTATTAAGAGTCCTACATAACTCTGCTGAGAGCTGCCTGCTGGCAGGTGAGGCCGACACACACTCTCTCTCCTCCCTTCTCCAGTCAAGTTCCTCCTCAGGAGGCGGCTTCTCTGCTTTCTAGGAGGAAGGGGGCTCAACCAGAATTTGTCCTGGCCTCGTGGCCACCTTTATGCATTGGCCAGGGACAGACCTGAGCTGCTCCAGGCTCTGAGGATTGGGCCTAGTCATGGCACTTGGAGGTGGGGGCACTGAGGCTCAGAGGGGGAAGGCCTTTGTCAAGGTCTCTCCAGGGCATCCAGGTCTCCCACTTCAGGACTCTGGCTGCTGCAAGGCCTGCTCAAAAGACTTTTCTAGTTGAGATCCGACCAAGTTCACATTTTGCATTGATTTTGAGAAGCATCTGAGGCTTTGTCCTGGAATGCATGGATCAATGGGCCCCAGGAGTGGGGGCTGGCATTGAGGGGGCATCGTTCCCTCTCACTGGTGGGTCTCCAGGCCATGCCTTCCCCCACTGGGGCCCTGCAGGTCAGGTCGGATGAGGGCAGGCCTGTGGCATTAGGGAATTGTGGTGTGAACATCCACTGACCCTCTAAGACAGTGGTTCTCAACCTGTGGGTCGCGACCCCTTTGGGGGTCGAACGACCCTTTCACAGGGGTCGCCTAAGACCATCGGAAAACACATATATAATTACATATTGTTTTTGTGATTAATCACTATGCTTTAATTATGTTCAATTTGTAACAATGAAAATACATCCTGCATATCAGATATTTACATTACGATTCATAACAGTAGCAAAATTACAGTTATGAAGTAGCAACAAAAATAACTTTATGGTTGGGTGTCACCACAACATGAGGAACTGTATTAAAGGGTCGCGGCATGAGGAAGGTTGAGAACCACTGC
>NW_005360425.1:4000493-4001151 GCF_000412655.1 Myotis brandtii | reverse complement strand
CATTAGTAACAAAGAAACAGAATTTCCGGAGGATGAGGCCCAGAAATCAGGATTTTAAAAAGATTCCCAGCTGATTCTAATGTGCAGCCAAGGTTGAGAACCACTGCTCTAAGTTATCCCCAGGAAAGGGCCTGCCAGGTGGGGTAGGGAGCTGTGAGTAATTGCTATGCCGCACCTGGCCCTCTGCTAGGATCACAACTTCCACGACAGAGCCGCTCTATGATGGGGCCTGTCGACTGGCCTGAGGCTGAAACACACCCGCCAAGAGCCCCGTGGCTGTGGGATGCAGGCAATAAGGATGCCTAGACCAGGGAGGACGCCGGCGGTGACTGGCAGCGGACTTGGACCTAGTGCCTGTCACGCCATCAGGTTACTCGGTAATTATTCTGCACAGCCCTCCTGCAATCCGCCGGCCGGGGTGGCGGGCAAGCGGCCGTAGATTGGGAGGGAAAGTGAGTGTCCCCGGAGCCCCCCTGGCCCGCTCTGGGCCGAGAGGGCCTCTCCGAACCCGCTGGATCAGGCCCCCTTAGACGGCGTGCAAGGGCCCGGAGCAGCCGGCGGACTGCATTGGCAGTCGGAGCGGCTGTCTGGGGAACGGGAAAACTTGTGTCGGCGGCGGCAGCCTTGCAAAGGGGGGAGCCAAGCCGTTTGCAGCGCG
>NW_005360425.1:3989885-4000401 GCF_000412655.1 Myotis brandtii | reverse complement strand
ACCGCCGCCTTTCCCGGAGTGATGGATGGCTGTCGACTCCGGCGGGGGAGCCTGCACAGCTCCCTCTGCAGGGAGCGGCGCTCAGCCTCCCACACTCGGCGCCGCGGCTTCATCAAACTCCCTTTCTCCAGCTGCTCGGGGACCAGGCCGGGGCTCAGGGTCAGGTAACGTGGCCGGTTATGTTGTGTTAATGAGACCATCCTTTTTGGGTTCATCCTCATCGGTGGCAATCCGGCACAAAGGCCCATCTCTCCCGCGGGCTCCGCTGGCCCAACCTTTTACAACCGACCCACGTGGGTCCTCCTTCCTCCGGTGCCCGAGGCTCAAGTGCCAGGACTCACCTGCGTTTTCTTTGGGTGGCACATGCGTTGGGGTCAGGGAGCAACTCACCTCTGTGAAGACAGAGCAGAAAGCGTGGCTCCTCTCTTCGTTAAGAGACAGTATATTTAAAAAGTTCCATTAAATGCGGGCTTTAGTTCATCGGTTAATTACAGGAATCAGATTCTCTTTGGACTTCCTTCTCTCCCTACCCCAACATGTCCTTAGTACATCTTTGGTAGCTGGGAATTCTGAAATAAAAACTTGGGGTGGGGGTTAGGGTTGGGGAGGGAGTTCCTCCTATGGGAGGGACCTTTATTTGATAGTTTGCCTCATGTCAGGGGATCCTTGGATCTAGTTCCTCCTGCAAAACGAAATCACAGTGCGGGTTCAGGGAAAAAGGTGTGGACGCTACCACATGTGGGGTGCTTGAAACACTACCTCACCAGCAGTAATGATGATGAAAATGATGTACTGCAGGTAACAGTTCTTGGGCACCTACTATGTGCCGGGTACTGTGTACTTTATCTCCATTATCTTATATCATCTTCAGAGCAGATGTATACAATAGGTGCTTTCGTTATTCCCATTTGGAGAAAAAGTGAGGCTCAGAGAGGTGGATTAACTCGTTTAAGGTGACCCAGCTGGAAAAGGACAGAGGCAGAACTCAGCCTGAGTCCCTCTGATCTCAAGGCCCGAGAACAGTGATGGCAAACCTATGACACGCGTGTCAGAGGTGACACGCGAACTCATTTTTTTGGTTGGTAATCATTTCCTCCTCATAAGGGCCCTATGAGGCAATAACTATCCATTTTATAGGTGAAGAACTGAGGCTCTATGAGGTATTGGACATTGTTCTAGGAACTAGGGAGTATCAGAACTGGGGTTACAAACCCAGGGTAGCTGACTCTAGGGCAGTGGTTCTCAACTTTGGCTGCACATTAGAATCACCTGGGAGTCTTTTTAAAATCCTGATTTCTGGGCCTCATCCTCCGGAAATTCTGTTTCTTTGTTATGGGGTTTGTGGCCCCACCCCATAACAAAGAAACAGAATTTCCGGAGGATGAGGCCCAGAAATCAGGATTTTAAAAAGATTCCCAGGTGATTCTAATGTGCAGCCAAGGTTGAGAACCACTGGCCTAGATCATCACTCTGCTTTATTGGTATACAACAGTGATGGCAAACCTATGACACGCGTGCCAGAGGTGACACGCGAACTCATTTTTTTGGTTGGTTTTTCCTTGTTAAATGGCATTTAAATATATAAAATAAATATCAAAAATATAAGTCTTTGTTTTACTATGGTTGCAAATATCAAAAAATTTCTATATGTGACACGGCACCAGAGTTAAGTTAGGGTTTTTCAAAATGCTGACACGCCGAGTTCAAAAGGTTCGCCATCACTGGTATACAAACTGGCGGTTATCTTGTTGCAAAGCACATGTGTATGCTGCTCTCTCTCTTTTTAAAACAGAGCAAGAAACAAAACAAAGATACCAATTCTCACTTTCCAATGGGACAACTGGATCAAAGGGAGTCTTCCCAGTTACATTGCTGGCTTCTGTAAAAGAGAAGTTGCCTTAGAATTATTTGCCTTAAAAAATGATCCATTAATTTAACTAATATTTAATGCACTTACTGTGAAGTCATCTGGAATGTCTTCCTTTTGTCATCCTTCCCAGCACGCCCCAGAGTCCAGCTGGAGCTGGACAAATCTGTCCTCCATTACCCCCCACCCCACCCCATACTTGCCTTTCACCTTCTGAGGATGGAGAGGGCTACCCAATGAGAAGCCTGCACACAGGCTGCTCAGTCAAGTTGGCTGTGAGTTGGCCCAGAGCCACTGAGAGTGAGAAACTTTCAAATTTCAAAACTGCCCTGGGCCAATTTAATAAACTTCTGCCACCTCCATCCTCTTCACATTTTTGAATTCTCAAAAATTCATTCCCATCTAAGACGCATACAAGAGTGGAAGGATTTTGGAATGTTAATAATGCAGAATTTTACAGCATAGCAAGGTGAATTCTCAAGGGGTAGCGGTTAACATCTGCTTTCTCTTTTCCCAAGATAACAATGGGGGAACCTGTGCTCTGCGCACACACACACGCTCAGCCAGGATTGCGAGAGCTGAGTTTCTCTCTCTCTCTCAGCAAAGAGGTAAATTCCCCCAGATCCAGCACCAGGAACAATAACCAGAAAACTTGCATGTAGCAAGAGTGACAGTGATAGAAAAAAAACAAAGCCAATCTCTCAGGGGGCACTTTCTGGGCTGTGAACAAGACCCTTTCTTCCAGGGGGTCTGGAAGATGGCAAGAAGCTCTCTGCTTCCTCCCAGCGGGGCAATTCTTAGCAATCAGCATCAGAGCTGTGGTCCTGACATGTCCCCCTGGGAAGCAGCAGGATGCTTTGTATCAGAAGGAGACAAACCGAGAGAGCTCAGTCTCTAGTTCTAGGCACAAGCCCTGGAGCACCGAGGTGTGGCTGTGGGGTGGGGGCTGTCTTTGCTTGTCCTCTATGAGGGTTTCTGTGCTGTTGCCGTCATATCAGCCCTCCACAGGAAAGGATGGTGACTTCCATTGAGCTCTGGAGACAGAGGCACCTGGGTCCCAGTCCCTGACCTGCCCATGTGAACTCCTGAGCCTCGGTCTTCTCATTTGTAAAATGGAGATAATGATACTGGCTTCATGAGACGTGTGCGGGTTGCTTAGCATAAAGGCTGGCCCAGTGTGCAGTGACTGTTTAAAAAAACCACACATACATATAGTCCACACTTATTTCCTAAGACCCAATTTAGCTGCTCATTTTAGGGAATAAAATGTCCTGTGACTTGAAACTAGGTGACCCAGAAAATAATTGATCTAGCCTTGACCTATAGGTTCACTTGAATAGATCTATGGAAATGATCCAGATTCAAGTCACCTTTTTAAAGGGAATCTCTTGGTTGGTTTTACTCATTAAAAAAAAAAATGACCCAGAAGTTATTATTAAAAATGAAGGGTGCCGCTCTAGCCGGTTTGGCTCAGTGGATAGAGCATCAGCCTGTGGACTGAAGGGTCCTGGGTTTGATTCCTGTCAAGGGCATGTACCTTGGTTGCAGGCTCTTCCCCAGCCCGGGCCCTAGTCCGGGGGCTCAGGCAGGAGGCAACCAATTGATGTGTTTCTCTCACATTGATGCTTCTCTCTGTCTTTCCCTCTCTCTTCCACTCTCCCTAAAAATCAATGAAAAAATATCCTTCAGGCGAGGATTAAAAAAAAAAAAGGGTGCCAACCTTGTGTTTGTAGCTCCCTAGGGATTTTTATCATTTGGTTTTGGGGCTGAAACAAATGCTTCTATAGGTTATAACAGCATCTCGCAGCTCAGAGCGATGTGAGGAAATGGCCAGGCCTCACTGTGCAGATGCCATTCTGGCTGAATATTGGAAGCCCTGAACTGGCGCACCGGCTTCTCGCTTTCACTCGCATAATGCAATTTAAATCCCTTGTTAATTTCCAGGTCGAGTTTCATTCATGAGGATAATCTTTAATTGATGTTAAATATAGGGATCAAGTTAAGTGCATTATTTCTTTTTTACAAAGTGCTAATTGTTCATGTTCTCATAAATTATTTTCTCTTCTCATGTAGCAGGTTTTATGAAAGAACTTTTCAGCCAGTGCTTTTAACCTCATTGTATGAATATTATCCTGTAATCAGCAGGTCGTTCAGAGCCTTCCTGTGCTGATGATTTCTATGTCACCCTTCAGAGCAGAACGGAGAAGAAAAATGAGCTCGTTTTGAGTGTATGCATATTGGGGTGGCTCACAGACATTAAGACTTTTTTTTATACCCAAACATTTTAAACTCTAAGCACATCTTTCAGCTGCTCTGTTCCTACTGAGACCCTTGAGGGATTGAGCCCAAATCTACTACTTTTAAAAAGGTCCAAACAAGTTATTAATTCAATGTTTTTATTAATTTGATTTTTTAGTAAAATGTACATAGCATAAAATCTACCATGGTAAAACCATTTTTTTCTATCTTAACCATTTTTAGGTGTACAGTTCAGTAGTGTTAAATACATTCACACTGTTGTGCCACCTGTCTTCAGAATGCTGTTCATGTTGCAAGACTGAACCCTGTATCCATTAAACAACTACTCCCCATTCCCCGCCCCAGGAATCCACCTTCTGTTTCTATGAATTTGACTACTCTAGGTACCTCATATAAGTGAAATGATAGAGTATTTGTGTGTTTTTTGTTTTGTTACTGGCTTACTTTACTTAGACAGCGGTTCTCAACCTGTGGGTTGTGACCCCTTTGGCGGCTGAACGACCCTTTATGCACAGGGGTCGCCTAAGACCATCCTGCATACCAGATATTTACATTGCGATTCATAACAGTGGCAACATTACAATTATGAAGTAGCAACAAAAATAATTTTATGGTTGGGTCACAACATGAGGAACTGTACTTAAAGGGCCAGAAGGTTGAGAACCACTGACTTAGCATAATGTCCTTAAGCTTCATCTATCTGTATGTCAGAATTTCCTTTTTAAGGCTGAATAATATTCTATTTTATGTCTGTACCCCAATGTGTTTATCCATTTATCTGTTGATGGACGCTTGGTCCACTTCCACATTTTGGCTGTTGTAACACTGCTGTGAACTTAGGTATGCAGCCTGAAACTGCTTTTGATTGTTTCACTTATTCTAAAAATGTTTAACCATGTTCAGAAAGGACCCTGTGCTGAGCTTCTGTAGGAGACGAGAAAGAGGCTGTCTGCTCTCAGGAGCTGCATAAAAAGAAAGCAAGACAATAGCATACCCACTGTTTCTTGAGCTCTTACATGCATCCTATTATTTAATGCTCACTATGACCCTCTGAGGGAGATACTGTGTGTTATTCCTATTTTGTACATGAGGAAAGTGAAGTTCAGAACCATTAAGTCACTTGCCCAAGATTATCACAGTCAGGGGAACTGGGATTGGAACGTTGGTCTGTTTGACTCAAAAACCTGTGCTGTTCACCCAAACAATACTGTGCCTCTTGCAAGGGCATAAAACTCCATAAAAAGAAGGGAGGGAACCATGTCCCTTGAGAGAGCCACAGACATTGTGCTAGGAAAGTTCAGAGGGGCTGAGATTGCTTCCTTTTTTGGAATCAGAGCAGACTTCTTGGAGGAAGTGGTGTTCGGGCTGGAGCTGGGAGGATGAGGAGGAATTGGGTGGGCAGAGAAGGGAGGAAAGAGATCGGAGGGAAGGGCATCATGAACAAAGACCCAGAGGTGAGAAGGCATGAGGAGTCCAGGGCAAGGCAAGGGCTTCGGGTAGGGTATGAAGGGACTTCCTGGGAGATGAGACTGCAGAGTTACTCGTGGAATAACTCAAGCCATCTGAGCTGGAAGGGCTGAGAGATGAGGACTCTCATGTCACAGACTAGGAAGCCAGAGTTCCAGGAGGAAAACAAAGCTCGGGTCTCCAGACTACAGGCCAGGACTCATTCCCCAGCAGATTGGAAAAGGAAGAGGGGTCGGGTTGTGGGGGTGATGGGAAGCCACCAAAGATGTCTGAGCCGAGGTGCGGCAGGTTTGGGCATTGTGACCTTGTATTCTGAGCCCCACAGCCACAGGGCAGTCCTAGACGTGAGGGTGGTGTCAGGCAGTAAAACACACAGTAGGGCTGTTGTGACCCAGGAGCCCTACTGGGCTTGGTGATGGGCCTGTGCTGAATGGAAAGGGCAGCCCCTTCCCTCCACCTTCTGCTGGAAGCCAGTAATTGTCTCCCTGCAAAGTTACTGCGTTTGCTCCTTCCATCGTGGGCACATTTGCAGGCTTAAAACAAACAAGGGAGACAGTATGGGCAAGTGTGGTTAGGACACACAGGCTCTGGAGTCAGACAGATGTAGGTTGGAACCCACCTCTTTGTGCTATAGTCTCCTCAGTGTGAAAAGAGGGATGCAATAGGACTGTCATGCAGTTTGAATGGAATACTGTGTTGAAGACAGGAAGGTACCTGGCATTTGTGAGCTCTCGTTCAATGTTAGGACTATTGTGGCATTTCCAAGATGGCTCAGCATGTTTTGTTTCCTAAGTAGCAGCCCAGGCGCGGCTGTCTGCACTGGCATTTGGGCTGCAGATCCTGCTTGATCTGGAACAACAGAGGAACCAAACAGCGCCCAAAGGCCCACGTCAGGTGTCAAGCGTCTGATTTTTGGATTTTGACAGCCCTGCTTAAGTCAGAGAGGCTTGCTGCTTAGGAATGAAAAAGGCAGACCTTTCTGTTCTTTCATCCATCCCACAAATTATTATTTACTAATGGCTCACTATGGTGGCACTTCCCAGACGAGGCCTGCACGTGGGGGAACTGGAGCACTGCGCAGGCTGGCCTGGCATTGTGTCACTCCTCCTCACGGCATGGCCCTTCACGGTCCATAAAAGCTTTTTGGTGTATGCTTGTGGCAGGATCTATTTTTGACATATGAATGCATTTTGCTTTTCTTTTTCTTTTTTTCTATTCCCCAGTCCCTATGCTCCAAGCCAACAGCCTAGCCCTTCCAATTCCTCTGCCTCAGGGTTTCTTGCATGGAGCAAAGCAGTTGATTGAAGAGAGCGCTCTTGATCAGCAGAAGCCAAAGCTCCTTGAATAAATGAGACTGGGTGTCTTAGAGTAGACAGAGCCTTCACGAACCTGGAATGGGAGAAGGTAGTAGGTCCCTTTAAGGCAGGGGTGGGGAACGTCTGGCCGTGAAATCATTTGGTCTGGCCCTGCCAAGGCATTAGGGGTACCCGGGGCTTTCTGCTCTGGTAACCTGGCCTATTTTTCCTACTCTGCTTATGTCTGTCTACCTGCCTACTATAGCACCACTATCTAATTCCAGAACATTCCATCACCCCAGAAAGAAACTTTGTACCTGTTAGCAGTTACTCCCTGTTACCTGTTCTGGCCTTCACCTGAGCACCCACCCCCCTGGTCACTACTAATCTACTTTCTGTCTTTATAAATTTGCCAGTTCTGAACATTTCCTATAAATGGGATCATACAATATGTGGCCTTTTATGACTGGCTCCTTTCACTTAACATGATGTTTTCAAGTTCTTCCGTATTATAACGTGGATCAGTACTTCATCCCTTTTTATGGCTGAATAGTATCCCATCGCATGGAGATCCCATAGTTTATGTATTCATTCATCAGTTGATGGACATTTGGGTTTTTCTACATTTTGGCTATTATGAATATGCCATTATAAATATTCATATACACTTTTTTGAGTAGACATATGCTTTTAATTGTCTTGGGTACATATCTAGGAGTAGAATTGCTGGGTCATATAATAACTCTATATTTCACTGTTTTCCAATGGCTATACCATTTTGCATCCCCACCAGCAGTGTATGATCCTAGTGGGTGTGAAGTGATATCTCATTGTGGTTTTGATTTTCGTTTTCCTAATGACTAATGGTGTTGAGCATCTTTTCCTGTGCTTATTGGCCATTTTCATATCTCTTTTAGAAAAATCCCTATTTAAATTCTTTCCTCATTTTTATTTATTTTTAATATTTTTTTCTTGATTTCAGAGAGGATGGGGGAGGGAGAAAGTGATAAAAACATCAATGATAAGAATCATTGATTGGCTGCCTCCTGCACACCCCACCCTGGGGATTGAGCCCACAACCCGGGCACATGCGCTGACTAGGAATCGAACTGTGACCTCCTGGTTCAGAGGTTGATGCTCAACCACTGAGCTACGCTGACTGGGCATCTTTTCCCGTTTTTATAATTCAGGTATTTGGCTTTTTATTATTGAGTTGTAAGAGTTCTTTATATAGTCTAGATACAAGTCCCTTAGTAGATATATGATTTGCAAATATTTTCTCCTATTTTGAGGATTATCTTTCACTTTTTTTTTAGCCCAAAAGTTTTAAATTTTGATGTAGTTCAACTTATCTTCATGTGTGTGCGCACGCAGTGTGCATGTGTGTGTGTGTGTGTGTGTGCCTTTGATATCGTATCTAAGAAACTATTGGCTAACCCAAGGTCACAAAGATTTACTCCTATGTTTTCTTCTAAGAGTTCTACAGTTTTAGCTCTTATATTTAGGACTATGATCCATTTTCAGTTAATTTTTGTATGTGATGATGTGGCTATCAAGTTGTACTACTGATAATTATGTTATAATTAACTAGATATTAATAATAGGAAGAAGGCAAAGGGAAGGCCAGACATGAGCATGTCCACCTGGGCAGCTGCACCAGGAAGCTACAATTTCATACTCCCCAGGGAATCATTGGTCCACTCCCTGCAAATCCCTGGAGGAAGGGGTCCAACAAAGGAGAGATGGCTGCATGCACAGTGAAGTAGAGGTGAGGATAGGGAAGGTCTCTGTCAGTGTAACCTGGAAACAGATAATTGGCTAGCGGGGTGTAGAACCATGGCGAGCGAAATCTTCGAAGGTTAAAATCCCCAGACAAAGGAATTCTCTCACTCTTGTTGCTCTCTTGTTCCTCTGTTTTTGTTCCTGCTTCATTGCACTTGCTCATGTTCCTAAAAGCCATGCAGACCCCACACACAATTGACTATAGCTGGGAACACAAACGAAGCTAGCCGGCCGCTGAGTTGGACTGTGCAAATATGGAATGGAAACGCTAGGCAACGACTTTAATCCTAGCTCCGCTAAAGACACAGCTGGACTTCTTCCATGGCCGGACAGAGGGAGAGGGGACCTTGGGAACTCAGGGGTTTAATTCCACGCACATAAATGCCACTCATCCTCCCATGCCAATCTCAGAAAATCCCTCTTCTCATGACATTGCAAGACGCCCACTTCCACTGGCAACTTCCACCCGGAGAGCTCCCCACCGATAACACCAGCACCATTTGTTGAAAGGACCGGCTTTCCCTGGTGAATTATCTTGACACCTTTGTCAAAAATCAATTGACTGTAAATATAAAGGTTTATTACTGGCATCTCAGTTCTATTCCATTGACCTACGTATCTATCCCTCTGCCAGTGCCATACTGTAGTTTTGGTTACTGTAGGTTTGTGCCTCTCCCCACTGTTGTCCCACTAGGATCAGTGATGGCAAACCTATGACACGTGTGTCAGAGGTGACACGCGAACTCATTTTTTTGGTTGGTTTTTCTTTGTTAAATGGCATATAAATATATAAAATAAATATCAAAAATATGTCTTTGTTTTACTATGGTTGCAAATATCAAAAAATTTCTATATGTGACACGGCACCAGAGTTAAGTTAGGGTTTTTCAAAATGCTGACACGCCGAGCTCAAAAGGTTCGCCATCACTGCACTAGGTAATTGCAGTTGCTCAGCCCATACTAGGTGCATGAATGTTGAAAAGAGGCAGCCACTCCCTTTGACTGATGCTGGGGCAGCAGGTGCATGCACACATATACCTGAATATCAGGGCTTCTTAGCTCCCTCCCCAAAGGTGCCACCCCAAGCACAGGCGTCTTCTCCAGCCTCCTGTCTGAGTTCATTTCTTCCTGAGATCCTTCCTGGGTTAGAAAGCTTTAGCTGCATACACAGTGCAGGCTGCAGTCTGCCTTGGAGACAGATACTTCTGCTCTCCTGCTTCCCCTAGCAGCGCAGGCGCTTCGTAGCTGTCAAGACCTCTGCCACCTCACCCTTCTGAGCCCCACTGACTTTGACAGTATTAATACCTACCTCTCAGGATTGTTAAAGCATAAATTAGATAATGTGTCAAGCACTAAAGATAAGCGCTTTAGAGGCATTTACTCCTGTGAGATAGGTACTCGGCTTCGTTTATAAGGCTGGGGAAACTGAGGCACACACGGAAGAGGCTGTAGGCCAGGACTCCAGATTATTCCGCGGGGAGCCAGGACTCACCAGTCTGACTCCAGAGCCTGTGCGTCCCGGACAGAGTTGCAGGGACTGACAGCAGGGGCTTCCCTGGGAGAAGACCCCACTCAGGGCTGATTCTGGAGCGAAGTCTGCCCCTGCCTCGTTCCCTGGCGGGCCGCCCCAAAGGAGGTCTGTCTGGACAGAGCGGGAGGCAGGGGTCCCCCAGAGGCAGCCCGGCTTCTAAACCAAGGAGGCTGGTTCTGCTTCGGTGGCCCCGCCGCTAAGTACGCAGCCCGGGCTGTGCCGAGTGTTCGTGCTGGAAAACGAGCACAAAGAACAAACAGGAAGGCCTCTAAAATGCTAATGCGGCGCCCGCGCGGCTGGCGCGGCTCAGCCGGG
>NW_005360425.1:3982577-3989821 GCF_000412655.1 Myotis brandtii | reverse complement strand
GCCCAGACCTGGGAGTGGGCGCCTGGCTCCTAGGGCCGGGCCGCTGCAGACCTGCACCTGGTCCCTAATTCCCATTAATTGTTTAATTTAAAAAGTATTTATTTCTTTTAAAAATCAAAAAAGTGATCAACGCTAGTCGTGAAAAGCTCAAAGAATACAGCGATGCATAAAGTAAGGCACGAAAGTCCCTCCAATTCTTCCTTCTCCAACCTTCTCTCCAGAGATAACCACCCTTAACAGACTGGCATGTAGCCTTCCAGACTTTTAATATGCATAGCAATTTGATTAAAAAAAAATCAAAATCGAAACAACAGTCCCCCACCCCCCTCACCCATGTTATACATCCTGGTCTCTCGCTTGCATTTTACACATAAGAATGTGCCTGGAGGCCTTGCCACACGTCATCAGGCCTTGGCCTATCTAATTCTTTCCAAAAGCCGTATAATATTCCAGAATACCGGGGTACAATAATTAATTTAACCTTTTTCCTGCTATACTAATTAAACGATTGCTATATGCCAGGCCTTTAACGAAGCACCTTACGTGTATCGTGTTATTTCATCGTTATAACAGAGGCAATGTAAGAAATCCCCTTTTAAGAAATGAAGAAACTATAAATCATCTCCTACTGCTTGTATTGCTTCACCCATTCTAACGTCAGTAATATACAGTAATAAAAACAGCATGCCCAGACTAGGAGTCAAAAGCGAACTGTAATCCAAAATGAGACTTACAAGCAGAAGTGCTAGGTAACCAACAATGTCACTCACAAAGAGAAAGTCACCCTGTACTGTTAGTCTTAGAGGATTTGCTTCATCACCTCAACTCAACCTCCCCGTGTAGCAAGGAGGGCATAGGTTTCTAAGACATGACAACAGAGGCAGAGAAAAGCTACTAGTTGATTTCTTATCTGAATAGCTGCTCTTCTTTTAGGTCCCCTACTTTTCAAATTTAAGCATGCGTTTTTGTTTCTCTGTTTTTTCAACCATTAGTTTTTGAAGGGTAACAACTTTGTAATGCACGATTTTTCTTGTTTAATAACTTTATTACCTAAGATTATACCATTATTTCTAATACATTATGAATTAATTTTTATATTTAAAAATATCTAATTAATATGGAGCTATTGTTTTCTAATTAGCTGTGATCATTGAAATATGGTCTTGATTGATTCACACACATAAGTTTAAAATTCTTGTTAGCCTCTTAAATGATCATCCCAGTATTTTGATTAAAAATGTCAAAAGTTTGGGAATAAAAAAAAAAGAAAGAGAAAGAGAAAAAGAAAAAGGAAGAAACAGGCGCAGAGAGGCGAAGGAACTTGCCCGAGGTCACACAGCTAGTAAGTAAGGGCAAAGGCAGGATGCAAACCCAGGTGGACCTGACTGGGAAATCTTGCTCTTCTCCCAAAGCTCAGTGCTCAGCCAAATGTGTCATTCAGGTCACTGAATGCTGGCGGGGGCTTTTCCCTACTCTGTTAGTTCTTTAGCCCACAAGCAAGCTCTGCATCTGTGTTTCTATGAGATTCTGCTGATTTCATCCTGATGATTCTAGCACAATGATTTTGATCTAGGGATTAAAAAATTGCAATTGTATTGTATTTACTTGGTAAAAAAAGAAGTACTAGAGGGTATGAAATGAAAAGTGATTCTTCCACTCCAGATTCCAGTTTCCTCTTTAGAGGAAAACCTTGTTAGTTTCTTATGTATCTTTCTAGACATTTTCAATGCATATACTTTTCCATGTAAATGGTAGCATACTAGACAGGCCTCTGCACCTTGCTTTTGCCAATTAACATTATATATACACACATATATATGTATTTAATATGTTTTTATTAATTTTAGAGAGGAAGGAAGGGAGAGGGCTAGAGAGATAGAAACATCGATGCATCAATATAGATCAGCTGCCTTCTGCATGTCCCCTTCCGGGGATGGAGCCTGAAACCCAGGCATGTGTCCTGACCAGGAATTGAACCGGGACCTCTTGGTTCATGGTATGATGTTCAACCACTGAGCCACACCAGCTGGGCTAACATTATATTCTGAGATAATTTTGTATTGGCATATATAGACCGATCTCATTCTTGTTGTTTTTAAAATTCAATTTTGTTTTTGGAATAGGTAATACATCTAAAGGATTCAAAAATCAAAATAGTAGAAACGAGAATATATTGAGAAGTCTGACTCCAATCCCTGACTCCCCGGTGAGTGTTCCTCTGCCTCCTTTGGCATCGGCGTTCATTAGTGCATCTTTCCAAGTTCTCTTTATGCAGCATTCACGATACTTACGTATTTAGCTATCCTATTGGTAAATGGTTAGGTTTTTCAGGTTTTTTTCCCTCTTTTTTTGTGTGATCACATGAGAAAGCTGCAGCGAAATTCTTGTATAACATTTTGCACAAGTGTGTGAGCAGGAAAAATTCTTAGAAATGAAATTTCTGGATCAAAGGGCACGTAGGTTGAAAATGTGGAACTTAATGGCCAATTTGTCCTTCAAAGAAGTTGCACCTGTTTATATTCCTGTTGCCAGTACATGAGTATGCTGATATCTCCATATCGTCATCTACACTAGGTATTACTACATTTAAAATTTTTTGCCAATCTGGTAGTTGAAAAATAATAATTTATTGTTTTAAAGGTATGGGGATGGAAGAAACATTCCTCTACTCCCAAGGTGCTTTTGGGTGGTCTGATAATCAAATAGACTCAAGACAGATTAGCAGGAGAAAATGACCAAATTTAATTACATACATACGTATGGGAACCCTGCATACGTGAGAGGTTTCGAGGCATAAAGGGAAAAATGACAGATGACATTCTGAGCACTTTGGACTTCAGAAGGTCACTGCAGGGAGAGCACATGTTTAGTAATCAGTAGTTTGCCCTGCCATATAGATAGGTTATCTCTGATAACCTCTTAATATGGGCAAGGCCCCTGATTCAAACTCCTCCTGACAGCTCAGGGGGAGGCAGGAGTTTCTCTTGAGTCCTCAGGATCTCTGCTGCTTTTAGTTTAAAATAATCTGAATACCACTGAGGCACATCTTGGAGTGGCTTGTTTTAAACATTTACATTGATGACTGAGGCTGTACATCTTTTCAAATGTTTAAAAATCATCTGTATTCCTTTCCTTGTCTGTCACTATTTTCCTACTGGATTGTTTGACTATTTCTTATTGATTTAAAAAAATTTATATATTTTTTTAATTGATTTCAGAAAGGAAGGGAGAGGGAGCGAGAGATAGAAACATTAACGATGAGCGAGAATCCTTGATCAGCTGCCTCCTGCACGCCCCATACTGGGGATTGAGCCCGCAACCCGGGCGTGTGCCCTTGACCAGAATCAAACCCGGGACCCTTCAGTCCACAGGCCAACGCTCTATCCACTGAACCAAACCAGCGAGGGCTCTTACTGATTTTTGAAAGTTCTTACATAACATGGAAATTAGCCTTTTCTCAGTTTGCCATTTAAAAAATTTTGTTTTTGTTTTGTATGACAGAAATTTTCAAATTATTGTGTAATTAAATTTATTAATTTAAAATAATTAATGGGATATATATCTCACTTCAATCTTAAATACTTTTTCAAAATTTCAAAAATATTTTTCATGTTTTCTTTTGTATTTTTTATAATTTCATAATATTCAGATCTTTTATCTATCCAGAATATGTCTTAGTGTAAGAAGTGAGGTAAGAATTTAGTTTTTCTCCCCGAAATGGCCAGCCAATTGTCCCAACACTATTTATTAAATAATAAAACATTTCCGCATTGTTTTGAAATGCCATCTTTATTTTATATCAAATTCTGATATATGTTTGTGTCTATTTCTAGATAATCTATTCTTTCCATTGATTAGTTTGTCTATTCATGTTTCAGTACCAAATTGTTTTAATTACTGATGCTTTGTAATATGTTTTAATATGTTAGTAGGGCTAGTCCCCACTCTATTCCCCCCCCCTCCCCCCAGAATTTTTCTGGCTAGACTTACATGTTTATTTTTACATATAGACTTAAGATTTACTTGTTATGTCCCAAGAAATATCCTATTGGTACTTAAATTGGGATCATATTACATTTATAGCATACTTTAGGGAGAATTGATATCTTTAGTGAGTCTTTTTAATCAAGATGGCAATCTAACTTTCATTTACTCTGGGCAGAAGCAGTTTATACTCACCAAGTATTTAATTTGTTCCCCTGAATTTTGCTGCTTCTTGCAGATAGTAGGGCTACATAACTCGTTCTGGCCGGTAAAATATGAGCAAAAGTGGCATGTGACACCTGGGGGCAGAGGTAATGACAAACTCAAGTCTGAGTCTCTACTTTCTCTTCCCTTGCTTTGGTGCTCATGGAAGTATGAGGCGATACGGGATCAAAGCAAGCCCATTTCGGAGCCACACATGGGGGACAGCTGTCTTGAACATTTGCCCAGATACAGAACTGACTTCAGGTGAGAAATATAAGCTGGTATTGTGTTAAGCCACTGAGATTTTTGGGGCCACTTGTTTCTGCAGCATCATTTAGCTTAAACTGACTGATACACCCTCAGGAGAGGGTCCCCCACTGCCCCCAGGAGAGATTTAAAGTTTTACTCTTGTAGATGCTGCATAGTGCTCATTAGGCTTATTTCTTTTTTGTTGCTATTGTAAATGGGATTTTCTTTCCTTCCTGTATAATTCCTAATGGCTTTTGATACCGGAAAGCTATCAATTTTTGTAAGGATATTACATCTGTAATCATTCATTTTCCTGACACTCTTACATTTTCTAGCATATTTTCAGTTAATTATCTTAGGTTTACCTTTCCTTTTAAAAAATGTATTTGCTAGTATGGAGGTTGAAAATGAACTGCTATAGAGTCAGGTGTATTTTCTGTATTTGCAAAACAATTAAAACCATCTTTCCACAAAGTGTAAGGCGTGCTTGGGTGTAAAGGTTTCACATTAGAGGGTTTAGAGTGTATGGAGGCTGTGTCTACACGATCAGGCATGGATGCTGCTATGACTGGGTACCACTGTGTATTCAGGTGGTTTCTGATATATTTGGCCTCATTGGCTACTTTCCCCCAATTTTGTGGCTTAGTTATGTGGGCATCCTTGGGATGTCCAGTTTAGCAAAAATGACCTTCTTTGAACTAGAAATGCAGTTGCCTGGTGACTTCCGGTGGGCCCGGAAGAGAACCAGGTTTGAGTATTCATTCTCTTGTGCCAGGAACAAAAAGAATGCAGTTGAATACCGGCCCAAACCATTACATTTTTGAGTGTTCAGCTAACAATTTATGATGTAGAAATTTCCAAGAGAGGAAAGATTTGGAGCTTAACGTACAAGCCTGTCTTGAGGTTTGATGGTTAAATATTACATTCTAGAACTACAAGATGTAATAATAAAAAAATTTTGGGAAAATTTCCCTATAATGGCAGATGGAGATTAAAATGCATTTGGGGACATTTCCAACATACATGAACATAGTAGATGAAAGCAAGTCCTAAATGAGCTAACCTGTGGGAGCCAAGTCTGCCCTACGTCTCCAACTGAGGGGGGGGGTGTGTTTAAGACACTCAGGGGTCTCTAGCTAATTAGACTGTAAAGGGCCGGGGTGGAGGAGAAGGGGGGATGGGTGGGTAAAAGTTAAACAGCTGCCCAGCAGGTTGGTGAAAGAAATGATTCTGGAACAAAAATAGTTTTGGTTTGGAGTTTCAGATTACAAAATGCTAGCTCCAGTGAAGACCTAACCGGCATCAATACAGACGTGGAATGATGCCCATTCTGCACGGAGGTAAATGAAGGTGCGAAACACAAAGATCTCTACAGGCTACCCAAGGAGTCAGGTGTATTCGGGACAATAACGCACATCTCCTTGTCCGGTCTTCCACTCGGACTCTCCACCCTGTTGTTTAGGCTGGGCTGGCACAAACACCCTCAGGCTTATAGACTCTCCTTCTGCACGTGCTAATCGGCAACGTGGAGGGCAGAAACCCTCACATTCTAGCCAGAGGCTGTGCGTAAGGGAGACTTGGCCCCACACCCTGCAGTTGGTCCTCCCAGGAGGCTAAGAGTGTGATGACCCCAGGTGTTTTGTCCTCACTATGCAAAGACATGGGTTCCTGGTAGAGGAAGTGTCCCTGGGGTGGGGAACGCCCACGTGCTACTTATCAGCTGTGGGCTCCTCAGTAGCTGAGACTGAGGGACGGGGTGGTGGCATGCTTTTTAGTATCGAATGCGGCCCCTCCCCTTCCCCTCTCCCTACTCCCTGTGCCACTTCCAAATCTTCATAAAATCGATTGAAACTCACCAAATGCTCAGTGTGAATGGATTTCCAGTGGCCACTGGTCAAGGAGCTGATCTTCGCACCCTGAACTTGGCCCAGAGGTCAGCTTCCCATCTCAGCATCCTCACCGGCCTCATGCACATATGTTTCGGTGCTAACAGCAAACGCATTAGAGAGCAAGGGGGCTCTTTTCTCCAGAGCATTTATTATTAGGGGCCAATGGTACCTGGAGAAAAAAAAATTACCAACTTCCAAATTCTGTTCTGGAAGCCAAACCTAATTTAGGGCAGTACAATGTGCTGAAGAAAGATTGCCTCTTAATTTTAGATTCATGCGGAATGCAGGCAGGCAGGCAGAGTCCCTTACCGTAACACAGGCTGTGTGGTGGTGTAACAGAATAATAAATCCTGGAGGAATTCCCCAAGCAAGGTAAAGTAGGATAATATACATTTCTTAATATTGCAGAAGTTTCCTTAATCTCATTGTTTAAACTTTTCAATAAACCGTAATGTTTATTAGTAGTTTTTCATTTCCAACTGTCAGGTAATTCCTTTTGCTAAGTTGGGATAAACAGGGTCCCCCCAGTGCCTCTGCTTCCCGTTTGCTGTGATATATATCTGACCAGACACTTGATGTAATAGAGAAGTATTGTGTCTTCCAGTGTTGAACTTGGAGGTTCAAATGTGTTAATGCAATCGAATTGATTGTAATATTTTATAAAAGTTTCTCCGACGGAAATATGGTTAGCGATTCGAGTTGTCAGAGGTTATGAGAGCACATAGGGAGGCTCTTGCTTGCCGCTCGGCAAGTTTCTGGCTAAGTACTCGGGAGCGGGCAAGGAGGCTCGGTGTCCCCGGGCGTTCATTCTCCATTTTATAGGAAGAGATGCGCCTGAAGAAGGACAGCCAGGTTCCCCTGCCAGGGTCTGCAGGAAGGACCAAATGCACTTGTGTTCTGTACAGGGTATGCACCTGT
>NW_005360425.1:3928211-3981403 GCF_000412655.1 Myotis brandtii | reverse complement strand
TCCACCTGTGCACAGTGAGCATGGGCGGGGGGGTTGGGGGGGTAGGGGAGGCTGGTTCTGCATAGCACCCAATGCGAGTGGATCGGGAGGCTGAGGAGGCTTTGCCCAGCTGGATTGCACATGAGAATTCCAACCCCCTTTGAAAGGAAAGGGTGGGAGATGGCAACATTAATCACCACTTAGAGAGAACTTTCTTGATCAAATGCCTTAGAAGTACTGTTATTTTTTCGCAATATCCCCGCAGGGGAAAATCTTATCTTAAATGATCAGTGCAAGTGATGAAGAAATTCATTTTTACCTTCTCCCTGGACTCCTTTTAATTGATTTTTTTCCCCTCTTGGAAATGGCAAATAATTTAACATTGTTACAAAATTTCTTCCGCTCAATAGCAGATGGGAAAAAAAAGACACAATCACAGTAAGGAAAAGGGTAAGGATCCCACTCGGCTAATGAGGTCTATAACGGAGCCATTAGTTCTGCTTGAAGCCCCTGTCAGCCCCAGATTAAGCTGATGGCCTGTGTTTTCAGATTCCTTTGGTAGCACACTCCGCATACCCTTTTACCACCTGCTGGGTGGCTCTGGCATTCTGGTCTCTCAGAACTAAAAGACAAAAAATTGGCCCGGGATGTTTTTTGCTTTCTGTGCAGGTGCCGGTATAATGGAGAGGATGCTCAAGGCAGAAGCCTGTTGGTTTTCTGATGCTAAATTCCAGCTCCCCAGCCTTCTAATATTTAGCGAGCGAAGCCGTCTGGATATAATTTTCGGAAAAGGCTGCACTGAATGGCGCAATCAATGGAGAAGGGTTCTGAACCCACCTTTTGCAATTTCTTCTTTTCTAAGTGATACTCCAAGCTAGTTAGGACCCGTGGGGGCTGGAGGCACAGGGGTGAGCCTGTCTTCCATAGGGTTGTCCTTGAGCCTTCATCTTTTTCCTGCCTTAGGATTTAGACCTGCTCTGAGGCCTGAGAATGGAATCTAGGCTGCCCACTAGAGTAGCAACTAGCCACACATGGCTATTTAAATGTAAACTCAAGTTAATGAAGTAAAACGGGATTAAAATGTAGTTCCTCGGTTGCACTAGCCACACATGTCTGCTGAGCACTTACCACATGTGTGCCTAATGGCTACTAAATTGGATCGTGTAGAACATTTCTACCACCATCATAGAAAGTTCTACTGGGCAGTGTCTGCGGGAGGCTCTGGGTCTGGTTGCCCAAGCTGGAGGGCTTGACTATACAGCCACCCACTGCTTAATGAAGGGGATACATTCTGAGAAATGTGCTGTTAGGCAATTTCATCATTGTGTGAACACCATAGAGTGCACGTACACAAACCTAGATGGCCAACCTACTACACACCCAGGCTAAATGGTATAGCCTACTGTCCTGGCTACACGCCTAAACAGCATGTTGCTGCACTGAATACTGTAGGCCAGTGGTCGGCAAACTGCAGCTCGCAAGCCACATGCGGCTCTTTGGCCCCTTGAGTGTGGCTCTTCCACAAAATACCACGTGTGGGCGCGCACGTACAGTGCGATTGAAACTTCGTGGCCCATGCGCAGAAGTCGGTATTTTGTGGAAGAGCCACACTCAAGGGGCCAAAGAGCCGCATGTGGCTCGCGAGCTGCAGTTTGCCAACCACTGCTGTAGGCAACTGTAATGCAATGGTAGAAATTTGTGTGTCTAAACATATTTAAACATAGAAAAGATACAGTAACAATATGGTATAAAAGGTAAAAATGACACACCTGTGTAGGGCATTTACCATAGATGGAGCTTGCAGGACTGGAAGTTGCTCTGGGTGAGCCAGTGAGTGAGCGGCGAGTGCGTGTGAAGGCCTAGGACAGGAGTGGGCAACCTTTTTGTGAGTGCGTGCCAAAACCAGCAAAATCTCTGACTCAAAATTCTTCTGCGTGCCAACCCTAGTTTTTTGAGAACATGTTACGCCTACTTGATATCTCTTAAGGTGTACGTATGTGAAGAACCTTGAAATAATAATAAAATTCATTCGAGCGACAAAAACACAGTATATGATGATGAAAAATACATTTATTTTTTAATGTATACATGTTATGTAAAATTATTTATTTATCTAAGATGCACCTACACTGAATTTATCTGAAAAATAAAAAAGTCGATATTAAGACAAAAATTGTAAGTGGAAGATTATAAGAGAGGGTCTCGCGTGCCAGCAAAAGTTACTGGCGTGCTATGTTTGGCACGCGTGCCAGGGGTTGCCCACCCCTGGCCTAGGATGTTACCGTACACTACTGTAGACTTTATAAACACTGTGCACAATTTATAAAACAACACAAGGTTAAATCAAGCACAAGAGAAAAGGATGCAATCAAGAGACATGGCAAATACAAGAGGTATGAGACCGCTGCTGGTGGAACATGGCGCACTGTTTTACGCAAAAATTTTTCTTATAAGTAGAAAGCGTACACTCTAAAACAATGGTAAAAAGTACAGTGTAGGAAATACATAAGCCAGGAACATAGTCATTTTTATCATTTTCAAATACTATGGACTGTACAGAATTGTATGCACTGTGCTTTTCTATGACTGCCAGTGCAGTAGGTTTGTTTACACCAGCATCATCACAAACACGTGAGTAATGCATTGTGCTATGATGTCACAAGGCGATACAAATTTTTCAGCTCCTTCCATTATAATCTTTTTTTAAATTTATTTTTATTTTTTACCCCATGGCTCCAAGTTTTATTGATTGATTGATTGATTGATTGATTAAGGTATTACATATGTGTCCTTATCCCCACATTGCCCCCCCCCCCCATGCCCTCACCCCCCTGGTGTCTGTGTCCATTGGTTAGGCTTATATACATGCATACAGTCCTTTGGTTGATCTCTCCCCCACTATAATCTTATGGGGCCACTGTCATAGATGTGGTTCATCATTGACCAAAATGTCGCTCTGTGGCACATGACTGTACTTGAGACATAAAACTGGAAAGCCCACAGAATTTGATGTTGTTTAGCCAGCAAGTGCTGCTGTTTATTGGCAGAGAGCAAGAAGGAGTCCATATTGCCCTAAATGGTTTGGCTCAGTGGATAGAGCATCAGCTTGTGGACTGAAAGGTCCCAGGTTCGATTCCGGTCAAGGGCATGTACCTTGGTTGCGGGATAGATGTGGTTCATCATTGACCAAAATGTCGCTCTGTGGCACATGACTGTACTTGAGACATAAAACTGGAAAGCCCACAGAATTTGATGTTGTTTAGCCAGCAAGTGCTGCTGTTTATTGGCAGAGAGCAAGAAGGAGTCCATATATACAGCTCATATAAGAAAGAACAGATGGACCTGGGTTCTCTTTGAACAAGGCTGCTGGCCGCCACAGGCTGGGGGGAAGGGTGACCCTGTCATGTGACCATGCCGGGTGACCAGGATACGATGCTGTGATTCATATGATCCCTGCCGGCCTTCAGGGCTCTCAGCAGAGGGAATGGAATATGCAAAGGCCCCAAGATGGTCGGAGAATGACATATCCTAGGGATTGGAGAGCATCAGTCATGGGAAGAAATGGACAGGGTAAATGCTAGGCAAAGGCATGGACGGCTGTGTGCCCCGGCGGAGCATGACATCAAGGGGCACCCGAAACCTCTTCCCATTCGGATTTCAGAGCTTCTGTCCTATCTGTGATCTTCAGTCGAGGCCCTAGGATTCTCAGCCTCTTCCAGAGCGGGCTGGGGTCACCTGAGCCTTCCCTGGAGATGGTGTCAGTCTGGTCTCCAGCCTTCAGGAGAGCACTCATGGAAGGTGTAGCAGACGGTAATTTCCAAAGACGGCCGCACCAATATACATCCCACTCTCTTTACAACGTTAGGCTAACCCTCCCCCCGGGACCTGGTGGACCTTTGTGATGGTCTTGACTAAGAGAGCGTAGAGGAAGTGAGACTGCATGACTTTGGAGGTTAGGTCATAGAGAGTAATAGGTGGCTTCTCTTTCCCCTCTGCCTGTCACCAGCTCTCTGGCTGTGAGGATAGCCTCTTCTGTAAGTCGCTCACTCCTGGATAATATCGTGGTGCCTGATCGAGGCCGGGATCTAGGTGGTCACTTGGTCCTCTAGGTTCCCGACACCAAGTAACAACAGTGAGCAAACACAGGTAACTATGCCATCAACTTAGCTTTCATTACTTGCAGGTTTAATCCAAATACAAACACATCAGAACACACACACTCACAGGTATTGGGAGTTAACGAACCAAAAGTCTAATGGTCTCAAACGTCCACTGGACCTGGCTATTTGCACAGCGGTGGTTACTTGTCACTCGGAGCCACAGCAGCCTTGGTGTCCAGGGGTCCACGTCTTGGAAGGAGGACGGCTGAACCAGCTCAAGACGGCAGGGCCCCGGAATAATCCACGGCCACCAAGCCAGACACAGGGCTGTCAGCACGGCTCATTAGCAGGAGGGCGACTAGCACGCGTCCCTGTTCCCAGTGTCACTCTTATCCATCTTGTGGCGGTGTCTCCCTTCATCTGCACTTGCTCCATTAGCTTGTGGTCTCCTAAGGTTGGCCCTTGAGGTCCAAATCAAAGTAACTGGCAACGTCCGTGGAGGTGCTTGGCCACTGTTATCACTTGCACCTGTGGGTTGCCTCCCTGTGACTGGCAGCCCAGGACTTGGCTCTTGGCCCAGACTTCTATGTGTTCAGAGGACAAGGCTCAAACTCAAGGTGGAGTTAGTTATGCTAACTCTGCTCTCCTTCCCTTTCGCCCCCTTCTTCTCCTTTCCATTCTCTTGGGAGCCCTGGGCATGCCTTGTAGGCAATCTGACTACCATGGAGGTGACGTGCTGGAGAGATCATGTGAAGAGGCTGCTTGGAGACAGACAGAGATGCCCGAGGAGCCTCAAATGGCCCAGCATCTAGCTGGGCCCCCAGAGATCACGGAGCAGACACAAGTCATTCCTGCTGTGCCCAGTTTGAATTCCTGACCCGCAGAACCCAAGCATAATAAATGAATGTCTTATACCACTTACTTCTGAGATAATTTGTTAACACATCATTGTAACTGGAACGGTGGATCTGGTGGGACCCTTGGAGGCAGGGAGAAGTCCCAGCTTTTCATCTTGGGTGACCTACAGCGTCCCTGGCAGGTGCTGGAAGCAATAGGGCGCCTTTGCAAATGCAGTCAGACCTTGTGAATTTAGAATTTGGAATTGTTTTGGTTTCTAATCAGGATTGGACTAGAACTTCCCAGAGCATCTTCCATCAAGAAAGAGTTTGCAAAAGCAAATAGGAATGGCAACTGAGTGAGGGAGAGTGCTTTAATTACCTAAGAGGACAATTGATTTTGGAGAGGCTCAGCCAAGTATGCATTGCTATTCACACATAAACGATTGATATGCTTACCAGAAACCCTTGTCACTCCACCAGAGCAGTCCTCTAAGGACCTAGTTATGGGAACTATAACTAGGTTTGTTAGACTTAAAGCTTGGCTAACGTCAATCTAGTCACTCGCACTTAAAAAAATAATAATTGATGAGCGTTTCCCAATGGTTCTTAAAATTCAGTTTTTCCGTTTTGAGATTAGACCAGCCCCTGCACTGCTCTGGTGTGGACAGTCATTACTGTTTTTCATTGAGAGCTTCAGATGTACCAGGTAAGCTCTGTGCTGGGTACTTTAACCCGGAATATTCTCATTTAACTCCTAGCATGCCTTTGAGTAAGGTTCTAGAATTATCCTTGTTTTGCAGATGAGGAAATCAGGGCTCAGAGAGGTAACGTGACTTATCCCAGGTCACCTGGCAGTCTGACTCCAGAGCCTGAGTGGGTGACTTCATGCTAATTCAGCCTCTTCAAGGGGGCTTGGTCCATCTTCCCAAATGGTCTGGTGGAGGGCGGCTGGCACAGCACCCAGGGGCTCCCCAGCTCTCTGTGCGTGCACCGGTGAGAGGTCCCCTTGAGGTGCCAGCACAGTGGGCTGTGTGGTTTTGGACAAGTCATATCCCCACTGGGAACGGTTGGCCTTGAAGATCGGGAAACTCCCTTCCCAGTCTTGTCAAGAGAGGTTCTCTGAGCCCAGGGTAGCAAATAACCCCCTTAGGTTGCAGCCCCCGTTTGCAAAGCCTGCTACAGATGCCTTAATTAATTATTCAGGCTGACACCTCCAGCTCCCAAATCAGAGGGTTGAGAAAAGATCATAGGAATATAATCAATGTGAGCTTGGCTGGTAATCGCCGGTCCCAGGGTGGCGTGAAGAGAAGAAAAACCCTCGGAATAGGACTTCTCTTACACTTTGGCCCTGGTTCTGCCAGCGGCCAAGATGAAACCATCCTCCCTCCATAATTAATCAGCAGGAGCGCCCGGGGCCTGGGCCCCAGGAGGAGGCCCCTCACCGAGGCCGCGCCTACAGAAGCGCGCAGACCCAGGCGGGCCAGCCGGTCAGGGGGCGAGAGCACTGAGTCACTGCGGCTGACCCAGCAAAGTGCTGGGAGTGTGACCCGAATGAAGGGCTGCTCTGTCTGTCTCCGCGGTGGCGTGGCGGATCAAATCGCAGCGGATCAGGCGCCGAGATGTTGCCTGGCTCTGAGTGACAGAAGTTAATAATTAGTGACAATGATTGACAGATACACTCCATCTGCTGCTCTGACGCCCAGGAGCAGTTATTCCACAACTGTCTGCGGGCACAATGAACTCCCCCGGGAGCGCCGGCTGGCCCGTGATTGACAGCTGCCTCCAAGAGAGACAGGCCACTGACGGGAAAGTCGCTGTCAGCAGAAGCGCCCGGTTCCCCCCGTGTTGCCGAGGAGGCTCGGGCGCTGTATACATTTATTCTGTTTCATTTATCATGTCAGCGGCGGTTTTAAATAGATTACTAGCCAGCCTGTTTTTTAATGGGGGCGTTTTCTGTGGGTGAATTAGAAATACCTGCGAATGTCGACGACTTCCTGGCACGCGGGTCTTCCTCCGGTTTGTTCTCGGGGTAGATGGAGGAGAGGAGATAGGAGCTTGCTTGGGTGGGAGATGTCACTGATCTCTCCATTGAAACCAAAATGGAATCTTTAACCAGAAGCGCTGTAAGATGGGGCTGAGCGTTACTTGGTGCACTTGGGCTCCAAAGTCCAAACGAAAGCGTGAACACACCCTGGTTTTTCCCCCTTAAGAAACAGACATGCCTCTGAGAGGGCCTTTACATGACATAACTTGTAACAATCGCTCCTTAAGCGATATTTGCATTTTTAGAGGATGAGAAGAATTCCCTGACAATTCAGAAGCCTACTTGTCTCAGGATGAACTGTATATTCCCTTGGGATTTCATGGTCAAAATCTGGGACTAACAAGCTGGGTACACTTACGTGTGGGTTACAGTTCTTTCTAGACCAAAGTCCCTGCCCCATTTCTTCCCTGGGTATTTTTATCCCAAATTAAAGCTCAGCTTCAAACCAGCCCACATGTAACAGGAGGACTCTGACAGCTCCTAGCCCTATTTTAAATAGGAAAACAGAGTTACATACACACATATATATTTTACTGGAGGAATTGTCGTCACCTAATTGTTCCTACTATTAATTTGCTTGGCTTTCTGGAAAAATGCATTTTAATTTTTGCTTCATTTAGGACCTCACTGCTAGGCTTTCTGGGCCATCACTTACTCCTCCTCTCTCTTCTTTTGTCCCCCCTGATGCTTCAGCATAATTTAAAGGACTGTCCATCGTGGTTATGAATAAAAGCCTACTTAAATCCTGCTATTTAAAATACAGTGAACCCTGTTTATATTGATCTCATTCAGAATGTTTTCCCGCATATGATGTCCATCCTTTAAAGGATGGGTCATGTTTCCTCTTAAGATGTTTTCTTATCTTATTCCCCTAAAATGATATAAACAGTTTCAGTATTCTTGATAATTAGGTATGCGGGTAAGGAAAAGACATCCCGTTCTTTTTTTAAGTTTTTAAACAATCGGGATACCAGAAGATGAAGTCATAGGGAGTAAGATGTTGCCTCTCATCCAGGAATCTGTTTTCCTCCCTGCCTCTATAGAAAGGAAATTTACTAGGACACAAGATGGTAGCGATGCCTTCGCCTACCCCTAGGGTGCATGCCATCTCTGCAGTGTGGCCCCATGTGGCCCCCACCGTCTGCCCCACAGGCTCAGAGTGGGAGCGGGGTAGATGGGGCTGGATATTGGAGAGGAAACATTTAAGTATGATTGTCCCTCCAACTACCCCCCGTTCCGGAGTTAAACGTGTATCTGCATGTCCTGTAGCAGACGAGTGCATGACGTATATGTACACGTTGTTGTGGTTGGTGTCTCTCATGTTGTTTTCAGAGGGACTTTGAAAGAGGTGTGTTGATGCAGCTTGTTTATCTATTTATTTTTGGGTCATCAGTTGGAAGGTCACCACCCTCCATTTTCCTACTTAGAACCTGCCCCAGTTAGAGCTACAATGGCCCTAAGTAGCCAGGCCCTGTGCAGTTCCAGGAATGCAGAGAGACACCCGCAATAGCTTACTGCCTATTGGGGGATTGGGCCAGCAAACAGGAATTATACCATTTCATGATGAGTGCTGTGATGAGGGAAGAGCAAGGGCTGAGGGTGCCCAGAAGAGGGGCGGTCACCTGGGTCTCCAGGGTCCAGGGAGCTTTCCAGGCAGGCAGAAGCCTAAAGAAGGGGAAAGGGGAGTGGGCAAGAGCGGGAGTGCTTCAGGCAACCAGAATGGCAGCTAGGAAGGGTCCCCACAGAGTTCAGGGGGCTGCCTTGTGAGGCTGGAGAAGGGAGTGGAAGTCACATCACCGGGGCCCTATCTGCCGTATTGAAGAGTCAGGACGTTGTGCTAAGGATTTGCACGTCAGGCAGGTCACTCCGCAGTGATGCGGGGCACGGCTGGGAGTGGGTGTGAGACGCAGGTGCAGTTCAGAAGCTGTGGCAAGAAGGCCCTTGGTCAGGTGAGGGGAGCATCCAAGGGGAAGGAGAGGTGTAGGTAGATGGCAGAGGCCTCTGGGTAGCAGACTCAGTGGGCTTTGAGGATCAGGACCGGGTGAAGAACTGCACTGTGACCGGACTGGGTGGGGGGAAGAGGGGACTGTTGGTTGAGATGAAGGATTAGGAGAAGGTGAATGTTGGGCTGGGAGAAAGCTGCGTTAAATTTTGGGCATGTTGCGTTTGAAATGTCTGCAGTCGAGGCCAGCTTCGTGGGTATGCAGCCTGGGTGGCTGCCCTGGGCTCAGGGGGCTCCGCACTTGGTTGAATGCTCTGCTGTTGCGGTCTTGAAATTCATCATAAATTTTGAACAAGGTGCCCATGTTTTCATTTTGCACTGGCTGTGCAGAGCTCATCCAAGTGGAAAAGTCAGACAAGCAGCTTGCTATCTGGCCCTAGAAGTCAGGACCGGAGAAGGAGGTCTGGGATTCTTCAACACAAAGAGAAGTATTTAAATCCCTGGGAGCGGATGAGGTCCTGAGGGAGAACATGAGGAATGAGAAGAGAAGAGGGTCCAGGATCTGAGATGCACAGCCTGGTAGGGCCACACTCTAAGGAGAAGAACCTTCAAATGCACAGACGCTGCTATCTGTTGCCACTCTTTGCCTTTGAGATGAAGCACTGAGGTTTAGCTATTGCCTTACGTCTGAGGAGTGTCCAGCTCCATCCCAGGGTCTCAGCTAAATGGGAAATCTAATAAAAAAAATCTCATGATCAACCACCTGTAGTTATTATTATAGACATTGTAACATTCTCCATATTTCAGAGTAACTTCATTTATTCATTCAACAAACATTGATTGAGCATCTATAATGTATCAGGGTGCACTGTGCAGGGTGCGAGGGATATACTAGTATCAGTGAACAAAAACCCTGCCCTCATGGAGCTTCCATTCTGGTGAGGAGAGAGAGACAGTAAACAATAAACATCATAAACGAGTAAGTTATATAATATGTTAGAAGGTGATACTGCCTTGGAAAGAATAAAATCTCAATTTTCTTTTTAAACAAAGATGACATTTTGTCTCATGTTACATGGAGCATCATGGATGGGCCCTGGGGCTCCAGTGTCACCCTCAGGTCTGGTTTCTTTCTGTCTCCTCTGTGCTGACTCTATTGTCAGGGGGACCCTACCCCAGTGGGTGGTCAGAGATGCTGCCAGCAAAGCCCCGGTGCAAACCCAGCAGAAGAGAGTAAGTGTCCTTTCCCACCTTGTTGGCAAAAGACAGTCGGCATGAACCGGCCCGGCTCCTCTGCCCTCCTTGGAACTATTCCTCTGCCCTGTAATCTCTGCAATGGTCCAGGGTGGACGCTGTCCTTACTCCATTTCACAGCTGAGGACTCCTGAGGCCAGGAGATGTGTGACCCTCCCAGGGCCCCACACTTAGCAAGCAGCCGACCTGGGAACCGAGCCCAGCTCTCTGACCCTAGAGCTTGAGCTCTCTGCAAGAGGCCCAAGGCACAGTATACACAACTGTAAAGATACCATCTCTCCCCAAATCTACTCTAAGGCTCAAAGGTGACACATTTAAATAACTAGGAAACACTTAATTAGGGACAGGATTAGGTGACCAGATGGATGTGTAAATGACAATTGCCTAGGACTTTAGCAAATCCCTAATGATAGGGATTTAGACTTTTAAAGACCCTCCAGGCCAGTCCTTAGCTCTGATAGGTGAGGAAACGGACATTCAAGAAAGGAAGGAACTTGTCTGCTTTCCCAGCAAGTAGAGAAGGGCCAGGACTGTCTGTTATTCTGGACCAGTATGGGTGACCCTTTCTGTAAAAGAAGAAAAAGGGGTCCACCCTTTCTATGGTGTGTCAGAGCATCCAGTAGCCACTTAGGTTAGCTGTGCTTGGCTAATGACTACCAACTGGCTAAACACCCTCATCGTGGGTTGCCTAATGAACAGTCACAGCCTCTTAACCACTTTGTTGCTTGCTAATATAACCCCTTAGTAGTTTTTGTTGGTGATAATAATAATAGCAGGCTTTTGCTGAGTACTTACTGTATGTGAGGTATTATGCAAAGAGCTATCTCTGCATCATCACACTTACTCTCACCCAGCAACCCTGAGAGGTAGACTCTCTAACCCTCTTCACAGGTGAGAGAGTGACCTGCCCTTGGTCATGGATAATGACCGGTAGAGCCTGATGTAAAGCCAGTCTGTCTGCTTCTCCAGCCTAGGTTTTCAAACCCTGCAGAGCAAAAGTTTTTCTGTTTTTCTTGTGAAAAAGAAGATTAAAAACTAGTAATGGATACCAAGGACAGCTCGTCACTTTCCCAAACCCTGCACGCACTGTTGTTGTTGTTCCTTTTCTAGGCGGGGCCAGTCCCCGCTGGGAATAGAAGCCATCGGCCAAGTAGCAAAGATGCGGAGTGTGATGAGGCTCAGAGCAAAGACCTCTGTGAGGTGCTTGACTGGTTCAAAGGGGCTTTGAGGCGGAAGGAAGCAGAACAGCCCAAAGCTCTGGGACAGAACCCCTCGCTGTCCTCTGGGCTGGGACGTCCCCATTGGGAGGGAACTTCCTGGTGTGCATCTCTGTCAGAGTTTTCCCAGGTCTCACTGTCATCAAAAGTGCCAAGAGAATTACAGTCATAACAGCTCCCACGTACAGAGTGCTCATGTGCCGGGACTGGCTGAGGGCTTCGTGTAGTTGCCCCTCTTAATCCTCACAGGAGCTGGTAGGAGAACAGAGGTGGTAGATCCTGCAAAGTCCGTACCATTATGATCCCCGATTCACACAAACCAAGTTGGTACTTGCTTAGGAGGTTGGATGACTTGCTGAGGGTTATAGTTTCTAAGTGGGAGAGCTGGAATTTAAACCCCGTAGAGGCTGCTGTCTTAGCCATCAGGCTGTAGGACCTGCCCCAGAACTCAGAGGCCCTTCTGAGGTCGCTGAGGCTACTGAGGCCAGAGCGGGGCAAGGACCCATTCAAGGTTGGGAAGCAAGCAGCCGACAGAACAGGGACAAGAATCAAAGTGTCCTGACTCCTTGTCTCGTACCCATTTCCACATACTGTCGAGCTTTTGAGCAATTTGTTCTGCAGGGATTCCTAAAACTGTCCTGGAGGAAATATTAATGGAAGTTCTATTCCTAAAACACTTTCCCAACTCAATATGCAATTAGCCATTATTACTCAGAGAGCTTGGCTTCCACCCTGCCCAGCGTCCTGCATTTTTCAGCGGCTGTCGATGACCTCATCTTCATCTTCATGAGTTCATCTTCGTTGAGGGACAGTAGCGCGCTCAGCCAATGAACCTTCCACCCTGGGCCCATCATGCCATCCCCTACAGTAAGTCTCTTTGGGACCCCAGGGACCAAGCCCAGAGATATGGCGATAAAACGGATCACCTCTATGGCACTGCTTTGTCACTGTGAATGTGCACACTGCTGAGAGGAGCCAACATTTATTGGAGATTTATTATGTACCAGGCTCCCTGGAGAACTTGTCTTATTTAATCTTTACAACTGCCCTTTGGAGGAAGTTCTGCTCGTAACCCCATTTTACAGATGAAGAAAATAAGGCCCAGAGAGATGATAAGACTTGCCCCAAAACATGGCCGGGAAGTAGCAGAGCCAGGACTTAAGCCTCTAGGGTTTGTGTGACTTAAGATTCTGTGCTTTGCCCCCTGACTCTTGACTACATTTATGGGACGGTTACCCCAAATTGTGGGGGGAACCTAAGGAGCCTTTCTCTTGCACATGCTCACCTTATTCTTTGGACACGGGTCCAAGGCTCCTTCATGACCCCGAACAAGGACATGATGAGCCTGAGAATTGCCCACCTCAAGGCCTGAAGATGATATAATTGAACTGCCAAGCCCATGGTCCAATATTTCAGTGAGATGACCTTCTGTCTTCTGCTTGAATATATAGCAGATACTTTTTTAAGCCCCTTGTGTGTTGGGTACTGCAGCAGTGACTGGGGATGGTGACGAGATTCATGCTTTCTCCCTTCCCACAGTGCCTAATATGGTGTGGACGAAAGACAATGATTGTAGTATTGTGAGGTGAATATTAGTGAAGCAAGTACAGAGTACTCAGAGGCACACACAGCAAAGCATTGAGACCAGTCTGTACCATCAGGGAAGGCTTCTTGTAGGAGGTGAGGTTGAAGGTCATTCCTAGAGGAAATAGGTGTGTGATAGGCAAAGCAGGGGTGGAAGAAGGGTGTAGGCTAAAACCTGAGGGAACAAGAAGATGGGAGATCCTTTCAAGCAGACCATTTCATCGTTCCTATAGCTTGGCATCCTCCTAACTCGCCTATGGCCCTACATCTAGGACGGAAAGCGTTCGACTCCAGAGACAACGCTCTTAACCTCCACTCCAGTTCCCCCCCTTTTTTTTCTGGACACGGTCGCATCAGGATGTGATGGCTGGATTTGTTGCTGCTACCTTGGCATCATGAGGGGAGCCAGCTCGAGGGGAGCCAGCCGAGGGCAGCGCTGATCACTGAGGATGCGCAGTGGAGAGATGTAAAAGACCCACGTCTTTGATGGCATCGTGCAACTTTGGAATCAGCCAGCTCTGGAATCCAGCTGGCCTCAGCTGATCTTAAGTGAAATAATACAGTGGGGCCTTGACTTACGAGTTTAATTCGTTCCTCCAGTCCCCCCCCCCTTTTTTTTTCTGGACACGGTCATATCAGGATGCGATGGCTGGATTTGTTGCTGCTACCTTGGCACCATAAGGGGAGCCAGCTCGAGGGGAGCCAGCCGAGGGCAGCGCTGATCACTGAGGATGTGCAGTGGAGAGATGTAAAGGACCCACGTCTTTGATGGCATCGTGCAACTTCTGAATCAGCCAGCTCTGGAATCCGGCTGGCCTCAGCTGACCTTAAGTGAAATAATACAGTGTTTGAGAGCCGAGGGTCAAATCCCAGCTCTCACTCTCGCCAGCAATGTGACTTTGGACAAGGTAACTTTTCTGAGCCTTGGCTCACTCATCTATAAAATAGGGATAATAATAATTGATAGTAATTGCACTTACCCAGAGAGTGAGGTTGAGGATTACATGGATTAATGCCTGTCACCAGCTTACAATAATGCCTGGCCTGAGGAAGTGCCAACGGATGGAAACTGTCAGTATTGCCAACACACATTTCCGGGGTCGGCTCACACTCCCAGCCTTTTCAAAGCTCTCGATGACTAACAGAGACGTGGGCAGGTCGATCGGCACCGTGACAGCCCAGAGCAGGGAGCAGTTCATTTCTGCAGGAGGAGCAGGCGAAGGTCCACAGAGGCCACGTGTTTGAGCAAGGACTGCAAACACGAGTGGGAGTTTGAGGAGGAGCAAGGGCATTCCTGGTGGTGAGAGCAGCCTGAGCAAAGGTGTTTTAAGTCAGCGGTTCTCAACCTGTGGGTCGCCAACCTGTGGGTTGTGACCCCTTTGGGGGTCGAACGACCCTTTCACAGGGGTCGCCTAAGACCATCGGAAAACACATATATAATTACATATTGTTTTTGTGATTAATCACTATGCTTTAATTATGTTCAATTTGTAACAATGAAAATACATCCTGCATATCAGATATTTACATTATGATTCATAACAGTAGCAAAATTACAGTTATGAAGTAGCAACGAAAATAACTTTATGGTTGGGGGTCACCACAACATGAGGAACTGTATTAAAGGGTCGCGGCATTAGGAAGGTTGGGAACCACTGTTTTAAGTGCTTTGGAAAGGGCAGGTAGCTGGTGTGGTTAGAACTTCAGGAGTGGCACTCAGCGGCGTGGCTCAGTGGTTGAGCACTGACCTATGAACCAGGAGGAGGTCACAATTTGATTCCCAGTCAGGGCACATCCCTGGGTTGCAGGCTTGATACCCAGTGTGGGGTGTGCAGGAGGCAGCCAATCAATGATTCTCTCTCATCATTGATGTTTCTATCTCTATATCTCTCTCCATTCCTCTCTGAAATCAATAAAGATATATTTAAAAAAAGAACTTCAGGAGGGGGTGCATGTGTGTGAAGGCAGGAGATGAAGCTGGAAACCTGGGTGGGGGCTGGCTAGGTGTGGAAGGCCTGAGTACCAGACGGAGGCATTTGCTGTAAATCTTGAAGGGATTCCATGGCCCTGAGGGATGCTGCTTAAAACAAGGACTCCAAGGCGGTCAAGTCAGGATGGACATGCTGCACACTTTGTAGTCCTGGCAATAAAGAATGTGCATTAATGTACGAAGGGCTCTGACAAGTCCTGTAGCAACAAAACCCATTTAACTTGGTGTAAGCCAGTGTGTTACGAACACGCTCAACCACAAGGAGCCCTTCATGCAGCACTGCGGGCCGCACTCTGGGGGAGGCAGTTCTAGGCATTGGGCAGCTGCCAGAAGGGAGGGAGGGGTCAGTTTTACGTTGCCCAGAGATTTCTTCTAATTACTTGAACAATAAGGGATCAAATGAGGTCACCAGGAGGCGGTTTCTAAGGCCTGGCTTGCTCAGCTGAGGCTCTTTTACTTTAGATGGCTGACCTCTTTGTCTGGGTCCCGCTGAACGCCTTCTACCTTTCAAGTCTCCAAAGCAGAGAAACTCCCTGCCGCTGTAGTTTTCCTTCTGACCTTTTTGCTGTGTCCCTTTAAAGCTGATGATTCAGGCTCAGCACCGGGATTGACACTTGAAAGCTACAAGGATGCTTTTTAGGGGTTAAAGGTTACAGTCATGAGCTACAGTTTGACCTGAGAGAATTTTTGAAGTTCTTTCTTTTCATTCCTCTTTCCTTCCTTCCTTTCTTTTTTCCTTCCACCCTTTCTTCCTTTTCTTTCCTTTCCTTTTCTCCTCCTCCCCTCTTCTTCTTCTTTCCTTTCCTTTCTTTTCCCTTTTCTCTTACAGAAGGGCCAATTGAAAATGATGCTCCCTAGCTTGGCAAATCCTGCTGAAGGCAGAACGTATGATAAACATGCCCCTTTAGACGATTTTGGCAAAGAACGGGATTTCTCAGTCACCCGGAAGTGGGAGGGGAAGGGCCTATGAAAGAATACAGATGCCAGGGAGTCAGCTTCTCGGGTGATTGGAATGCACAGTAACATTTGCAAACTACACACTTGGGAACCCTCAGATTTTACAAATCCAACCGATAGATACTCCGTCGGAAGGAACACTTCCTCTTTACCCCTCTGCCCTCAGTGCTGATTTCCTTGCCAACCCCCAACCCCAGTGCGCTCCCCCCTGCCCCCCGGGACTCAGAGTAGGTCCTGGACCAGCCCACACAGACTGTGGCCCCACCACCTAGATATCCTGCCCCTGTTCTCACTCCCCTGCCGTAGACAGTGTTCTTGCTGCTGGGACGGAGAGGAATGGGGCCCAGGTGCAGGAGCAAGGACTTGGGGTGATGGCAGTGGCATGAGAATTCCCAGGGATTAATGCCATCGGTGCTGTGTGGCCCCCGTAGTGCTATGAGTGGTTCACTTCATGGGTGAAGGAATCATATCATGGGTGAGGTTGAGGTTGAGTCATATCATGGGTGAAGGAGTCATATCTGACTCCCATAGGGTTCCTGCTGTAAGGAAGTTGTTCTGTTTGGTGTCCTAGGGACTCCCCCTCACTTCTGGCTGTGTCCATCTCCCCTTCTTTTTATTTTTAGCCTCTTCATTGCTGCAGCATGGCCACTGTCCTCCACACTGTGACCCATCTCCTGGGGCTAAGTCACTGGTGGCCACATTGCTGATAACAAATCCTATGACTGTTCTTCTCATTCCCCTCTGCTCTTAAAGGAAAGATCCCATCTCCTACCACCCCAGGGTCACCACTTAGGAGGCCTTATCTTCCTCCTTATCCTAGAGAACCATCCTAGCTTCTGGGAGAAGATGCTCCAAGCTGGGCTAATTATTGAAGAGATGAGTAATACCTTCCCTAATGGGAGCTATTGGTGCCCTAGAGGTTTTGGGGCGCCCTGGAGGTTTTGGTCTGTGTTTTACTCAGCTTAGGTTCTTATAATAAAATACTAGAGATCAGGAGGCTTAACCAAAAGGAAGGTGTTTCTAATCGTTCCGGAGGCTGGGAAGTCCAAGATCAAGTGCCAGTAGGGCTGGTGTCCTGTGAGAGCTTTGTTCGTGGATCGTGGACAGCCACTTTCCTGCTGTATCCTCAGATGGTCTTTCCTTCATGCAGTCTCTCAACTTCCATAGTCCCCACATCCAATCAATCACCAACCCCTAAACATCAATGAGGAAAAAGACAAACAACCCACCAGAAAATCAGACCAAAGCTGTACATAGGCAGACCACAGAAGAGAAATACAAGGGGCTAGAAACATATAAAAAGATGCTCAACCCCATGAGAAAGAGGGAAATGCACAGTAAAATGATCTTTCTTATATCCCCTTCAGATCGATAGAAATATGTGAATATGGATAAAACACCTAGTGTTGGGAAGGAGTAAGGAAATGGCAGCTTTCATGCGCTGTGGGTGGTCATGTGAGTGGGCTGAACCTCTTTGGAGAACCACCTAGCAACATCCATCAAAAAGCAAAATGCACATACCTTGTAACCTGCCCACATCACCTGCAGTTACCTATCCCAGAGAAACACTCACACGAGTCACCAGAGAGCAAGGATGATCACTGCAACACGGTCTCCAAAAGCAAAAACTTAGGAACAGCCCAAGTGCTCGCGAACAGGGAGTAACTAGGTAAGCTGGGCACTTTCTTCCTCTCGTCAGTGCAGCGAGCCCAGACAGCCAGGCACGTCCTTAAGTGATGACATGAACAAACCTCCTTTGTGGGCTGCTCATCTGTCTCCCTCCCAGGGTTCTCTCCTCCTTGCGCCCCCTTCTCACTCCACACTCTCACTTTCCTGGCCCACCATTTCCATGCGATGCTCTCTGTCCTCTGGGACTATTCCTGAAGGTTCCCCTGAGCTCTAGACCTGCATGTCCATCTTGGGTGGCCTGTAGGACATCCAACCCTGGGCCCTGCTCTCTGCCCTCCGTGGTGGTGAAGGGAGATAGCACTGGTGGCAGCTCAAGACGGAAACCACGGAGCCCTCCTGGACACCTCCCTTCCCATCGACTCACACGACCCCATACATGGCCAAGTTCTGTCCGTATAGCCCTGGGGTAGCCTGAATAATGGCCCCCAAAGAGATCTGTGTCCTTTTCCTGGGACCGGAGAATGTTACTTTAGATGGTAAAAGGGGACTTTGCAGATGTGTTTGACTTGAGGATCTTGAGATGGGGAGAGGATCCTGGATTATCTGGGAGAGCATCCTTATGAAAGGGAGGCAGAGGGAGATTTGAGGGAGATCTTCCTCAGAAGAAGCAAGAGGAGATGTGACTATCAAAACAGGAGGTTGGAGTGATTCCAGGAAGGGCTCATGGGCCCAGGAATGCAGCAACTTCCGGAAGCTACAAAAAGGCAAAGAAGTGACTTCTCCCCTGAGCCTCCAGAAGGAACCATCTTACCAACACCTTGCCTTCAGCCCAGGGACACTGCCTTCTGGTCTCTAGACTGAGGGAACAAATCTGTGTGGTTTTAAGGCATCAGCTCTTGTGGTAATCTGTTACATCATCCATAGGAAATGAATACAAATCCTCCTTTAGATGTTTCTCCACTTTGTCCTCTTTCCCTATCCTTGCTACCTCCCCTCATCATCTCTTGTCTGAATCTCTTCCTAAATCTTTCTGCATCCTGTAATGACGTTTATAACACTTATCAACAACAGCCCCTCATGCTTAGAACTAAGTGCAAACCCCCTGACATGACATTCAGGGTCCGCGCCGGCCCGTCTCTGGCCTGTGGTTCTGCCTTCATCTTCTGCCTCTTCTGGCCTCACCCTGGATGCTTCAACACAGCCATTCTGAACCTGGGGTCCATGACTGGTTTCCTCCCTACCAGATCTTTGTGGCTAGTCTGAAAGTCTGAAACCTGAAATTCAGGGCAAAACTTATGATCATACATTTGCTCATGTGTGTTCCTGCAGACATAACCCCCAGGTGCCCCTCAGAGGCTCCTGTGTCCCTAAGAAGAGTGCACACTAGTGACAGCTTCTAGTTCGCTGCACACAGCATGCTGCTTCACCCCCACACACCTTAACTCCTGTGACCCATCCACCTGGAATACCTTCCCTCAGGATTCCCTCATTTCATTCATGTTTCTACTCCATGTCATCTCCTCAGAGAGCACCACGGGGGAGGCAGGGCATAGAGGACCCTCTCTCCCCTACCCAGAAACACAGAGGAGAACCTCCAGGGAGGGACCTGGGACTAGAGTTCAAAGTATTTTCCCAAAGGACAACATTTTCCTCCCTAAGAGAAATTCTGGTGACAGCCGTTAGATAATTTCCCCACCTCATCACCTAAACCACAAACCTGGAAGAAATAAATGTTATAGTGCTGGTTTAGAGCTATGCTCTGGAAGCGAAGAGAATTGGGGTGATTAATTCCAACCTGGAGGATGATGGCACGTCCCCAGAAGAAATGCCATTTGAGCCACTTCTCACTGAAGGATGGGGAGGACTATGATAAGGGGAAAGAAAGAACGGGAGGCAGGAGAGGGCTTGGTGTGGGGGACGGTGAGTTGTCTTGTGCTGTTTGAACCTTTGGGTTTTGGAGGGGGCTGTGGGCCAAGCTCAATTTACAGCCTCACTATGGAAGGTCCTGTCTGGGGTGCTAAGGAGAATGGACTCTATTGTGTCGGCGGTAAAGAGCCATCAACAGGCTTCCGGCAGGGGAATGACGCAATCAGCTCTGCTTATTAGTTTTTGTGTTCTCAGCGTTAAACCAAGTGCGTGGCACTAACAGGTGGTCAAGGATGCTTTTGCACAAAGGAGTGAATGCTGATTCGAAGAGTGACTCTGGGGGCATGAGTTGAGTTGGGAAGAGGCTGAAAAGGGGAAGCCGGTGAGGTACTTTCTCAATAGTTCAGATTGGAACGATCAGGCTGACCCAGGGTGGGGCCTGGGGTGGAGAGCAAGGAGCACTCAGAGTTATTTAGGAGGAAGGAGTGACAGGGCTTAATGCTCATGAGGTGGGGGGAGGGGCAGAGTAAGAACGAGGGGCGGTTTGGGGAAGACTGAGGTTTGTGACCTATGGGGGGGGCATGGTGGCATCATTCGCCAAGTGGGGGCCAGGAAATGGAACAGGCTTGCGATGGAAGGACAGAGAAGAGAGTAAGACTATAAGGAGGCTGGTTTTCTGATATCTCTTGGGGGCCAGATTCACAGGGTAGGGAGGTGTGGTGTTGGCGGGAGGTCATGTAAGTTTACAAGGGAGCCAGGTTATGCCCCTCAGCCTGTCTCTCCCCAGAAAGAAAACTCGGAGTAACGCTTTCCCGAAGGGCAAGCACCTCCTTTGTTCTATCTCAGAACAAGCCAACCCTGAAACCCAGCATGAAGCAGACATTTTTCACCCCTGTCCTCAGCCGCAGCTCCTCCCAGAGCCCTCACCCTGTCATCTCTCAGCGTGGCATGACCTGTATCGCATGGAGATGTCCCTGATCTGCTACCAGCAATGGGCTTTCACTGAGGGTCCCAGCACTTCTAGAGTCCATGGGAGGACCGGCCAGCCTGACAGGATGTTAGTCATCTGGAGATCCTGAAGGTGCTTCTAGATCAGAGTGAAATTATGGGAACCCCTGATTCCTTATTCTGAAGAGGCCCCCAGAGCCTGCAGGAGAACCATCATGGCTATATCAGGACATAGACATCCTGGGAGCTGGCGGTCAAACAATTTTCTTTCTTTTTTTAATATATATTTTATTGATTTTTTTTACAGAGAGGAAGGGAGAGGGATAGAGAGTTAGAAACATTGATGAGAGAGAAACATCGATCAGCTGCCTCCTGCACTGCCTCCTGCACATCCCCAGTAGGGGATGTGCCCGCAACCAAGGTACATGCCCTTGACTGGAATCAAACCTGGGGCCCTTCAGTCTCAGGCCAATGCTCTATCCACTCAGCCAAACTGGTTAGGGCCAAACAATTTTCTTGCGGTAAACCTGGGTATGAACTAGTGATTTGATTCTGTATCTATCCATCCATCCACCCATTCACCCACCTACCCTTTCATTTCACATACAGTCAAATAGGCTCATGCTGGGTACTAGGAATATAAAAGTGAGCAAAATAGACATGTATTTTGTTGCTCAGATAAATATGTAAACAGGCATTTACAATAAATATTGAGTGCTAAAAGTTCAAGTAGATGAAGTAGCTAAGTGAAAAACAGTCAAGGGTGAAGTATGTTCCAGAAAGGGGATGCAGCAGGTACAAAGGCCTTGGATGGGAGGGGCCAGTGCAGGGCATGAGAGGAGAAAGCACAATGAATTAAAGAACTCAAGTAGTCAACATGAATAGAGTGTAATGCATGTGCAATTGTGCATGTATGCCCATGCACGTGTGGCTATATATGCACACATATGTGTGTACACAAACACGTACTAGTATATACACATACAGTTGGGTACACATACCAATATATGTGAGCACTTGTATGCATATGTATTCATGCACATGTATGTGTGACTATGTGCACATGCATATTCATGTATGCGTATGAACACATGCATCTGTGTGCACACATGTGCATGCACCTTCTCGAGTGGTACTGGAAAGAAATGATGCAAGGAGATAATCACAGACTCTATAAAAAGAACTCAGGGTTTAAGAAACAAAAACGAGGAAGGGGAATGTTTCGCAGGCCACCTCTGTCCCGTTTCTGGACCTCTTGTCATCAAACAAACCTCCCCAAGGACAGGGGTACTGAAGGGCCTGGCCACCTTTGTGGTGTGAGTGAGACAGGATAGCAAAGGGAGAATATCTGCAATCTAATCTCTGGATACATTACTGCTCTGTACCCCTATTATTGCAAAGCAAAGAGTTAAAACATTCTGGCTTCCTCCTGTCTACCCTGGCTGTTCCGTCTCATGAGGAAGCATCGAGTGCAGCTCAGAGAGCAAAGGTGTGCCAAGCCTCTGCCCCAGGCTAGTTCTCCCAACAACGGAGTGATGTTGCTAAACGGAAATTTCCCAGCCAGTGGCTGACACCCCAGTCATGCATTTGGGCAAAGAAACAAATGCAGACCAAGCTCTCGCTCTGCTCCAAGCGTGGCTCCTGCACATGCAGGTTCATTGTTGGAGTTGAACATTTCTTCCGGAAGACTGGCATCTTCTCAGGGAGCAGGAATGGGAGGCACGCCGCTCAGCCTCCCCTGCCCAGCCCAGCACAGCCCAGCCCAGCGGGCCACCAGTAAAGGCTTGATGGTGGCCCCACCTTTTTGTTCTGAGAGTCAGAGACCTGGGATCCACCCCAATGCGATGCCCCCTCCCCTGCCTGGCGTACCGTCTGGCCCTTCCTCAGCCTTTCCTGGGACCTCTCCTGGGAGCCCACAGTACGCCAGGCCATGGCGAGGCCAGGGCTGCCTGGCTTTGCATTGCTTTCCCTGAGGAGTGGGAGAAAGAGACGCGTAAACAATTGTGTACGATGTAGCGTAACAAATGCCCATGAAGGGAGTCTAAGGTGCAGTGCTGAGGCCCAAGGACAGCAACAGCAACAATCATATCCACTGTTTATGAGACACCTACTTGCAGGAGGTATAGGGCGTGGGCGGGGAACATAGCAGTGACAAGAGTTAATATTTCCTGAGAGTTTACCAAGTGCCAAGACTGTCCCTGATGCTGTTTACATGCATCATTTTGTCTAATCCTTAGACATACTCCCATGAGGTGTCTGTGGTGGGCAGCATAGTGGCCCCCATAGTGACCGTGTTCTAACTCCTGGAATCTGTGAATATGCTACCTTATGGCAAAGGGTCTGTACAGATGTGATTAAATTTAAGACCTTGAGATGGGGAGAGTAGCCTGGATTATCTGGGTGAGCTCCATGTAATCACAAGAGTTGTTGTAAGTGAAAGAGGGAGGCAGGAGGGTCAGAGGTCAGAGAGATTCCATGTGAGAAAGACACAGCCGGACATCGCTGGCTGAAAGGTGAGCATGCTCTATCCTTCTATTTATACTTGGAGAGGAGAGCATATCCAGGGCTGGCAAATAGCTTCATGGTCAGACAGTCTGTAGTGACTGCTTGGAATGCTGTGTGGAGACAGACTTGGTGCTCCCTTAGCAATGTCTGCCACGGATGTGGAAAGGGAGAATGGAGCACATTAGTTGGTTATTTGTTATGCCAACCCTGGTCCCCTCACCTTACACAGATGAGGGAAATGAGACCCAAGCAAGGAAACTGACTCTTCATGTCTTTACCTGTTCTTCTAGCAACAACATATCACTCATGGTGGCCAAATACTCCCTCCCATCTGGAATGCTGGTTTAAAAATGGGTATCTGTGCAGGATCAGGTTCTCCTAAGTCTCGGGTGCTAATACCCATATAATCTGAGCTGGTTGAAGGCCATATGATCTCTGTGCCAAGAGATTTGTAACTTCCTGACTGTTGGAGCTTTTTCAATTTAGGCTGGTCTGCTGGGAGGTAGTGAGCCTCCCATCAGCTCTAGAATCATGGAGGGTCTGGTGTTCTGCTCCCTCTCACCACTATGCTGGGGCTTGGGGGAAGGGTGCCCAGGTAATGCATGGTATTTTGGGCTGCTCTCTTCCGGTTCTGAGTGGAGCAGATTTAGTGAGGCGTGCAAGGTGAGTGTGGCAGGAAGGTTACCAATGCCAATCAAATGGCCCGCATGGCTGTAGCCTGGAAAACATGGAGGGCTGCACTGAAAGATGACGTTGTGAAGGGCATGTGAAGCTAGATCAGCGATGGCGAACCTTTTGAGCTCGGCGTGTCAGCATTTTGAAAAACCCTAACTTAACTCTGGTGCCGTGTCACATATAGAAATTTTTTGATATTTGCAACCATAGTAAAACAAAGACTTATATTTTTGATATTTATTTTATATATTTAAATGCCATTTAACAAAGAAAAATCAACCAAAAAAATGAGTTTGCGTGTCACCTCTGACACGCGTGTCATAGGTTCGCCATCACTGAGCTAGATCATGGAGGGTCTTAAATGCCATGTCAAGGAATTTGAACTTTAACTCCTGTGACCAGGACCTGTGAAGGAACATTAATCACCAGCTCCATCCCTTTAGGCCACTGCCAAGCGGCTCATTTACCTGGCTGAGTTGTATGATTTGAAGGTGGTAGATGTGTCTGAAAAGAAAGTGTCTTTTTTGATGGACACTTGAAACGATGCTCAGGCTTCAGAATGATTCACTTCAAGGACTCTTGGCTTTTGTATGTTTCAACTCTCAATCGCAACACTACACTAATGTGGTTTTTTGCATTGAATTAAAATTAATCTAATACTTGACAACTCTGGCTGGACGCCTGCCAAATATGGAGACTGGAGACGCTTCCTGTAAATTCTGCCACGCAGGATTCTTACGATTCAGGGAACATCTCATTTATCTCACTGCTATGCACTCCTGACCCTAATTCTCCCGAGATTCCTTCCGCAAGATCCTCTTGCATAAACGTGAGCATGTTCCAAGGCAGTTACTTTTCAAACCCGTATAATCTCTGGGGACCAGGATCATCTGAGGTGCAGGGAAAGGGTCATTTAGATGAACCCACTCTGCTCAGAGTCAGTCTTGGATTTTTTCCAGTAATAATCTCTTTCGTCATTAATGGCCTGCTGGGTGAATCTTATTATATCTCCTTAAAATAATTTAGATGCTAATATCTCCCAGTGACCATTATGTGGGGAACGCAGGGCTGGAGGTGGTGGTGAGGACTGAAAGCTGTCTTAATTCTATGCTCCTTTTCACAGCTGGAGACCTGCGTTCGATGCACTTGGAAAAGCTGCCCTAGCAACCAGGATTTTCATGCCTTTGCCCTCAAAATGCCTTTGGTTGGTCTTTCAAAAGTTCTACTTTTTGAGATGAGGAGTCAGGATTCTGGGTGAGCAAACCAAGAGGATTCTGGGTGAATATTCCAAGAAAATTCCAGGTACACCATGGAAGGGCACTTGTATTTTTGATGTGAACTTGAGGGTGGGCTGGGAGAGGCATAAAGAAGGAGTAAAGGTCTGGCAGCCAGGAGGTTTGGCTTCAGTTCTAGTGGTTTGTTACAACTGATTGAATTCATTTGTTCATTCATTCATTCACCAGCTATTGATGTCTACTCTGTGTTGAGTTCTCTGCTGGTTCAGAGAAAACAGAGACAAATAAGTCATCATGCCTGCTCCAAGCAGCTAATGGGTTGTGTGTGTCTTTCTCCTTCCTGGGCCTTGGTTTTCTTATCTGTACGGGGAGGGAATTGTTGGAATAAAAGTTCTCAGAGAGCTCTTCGAGGGTCAGTGTTCTGGGACCATAAGATCCTAAATATCTGGTGCCCTTTCTTTGACCTCATTCACTGAACTCTACCCATGCACTGCCTCGTGGGCCAGGGATGCTGGCTTGCCATCAGCATCTTGCTGTTGACAAGCTCAGGGTCAGTTGGAGCAGTATTTACATGACCTGGTGGTAAACGGGCCAATGCATGTTTATTCAGAGCCCTTTGGGAAAGCCAGGGAGGGAACAAACAGCTTTGCATAGTGATGGTGGCTATGATGCTTGAAGGTCCCCAAGCTTCATGGACCCCAACATCCTAGAATCACCAGAAAATTCCAGCCAGGTTCCAGCTGACTCCTTAAGTCCCCGCTGGAGAAAGGTTGTGGGGCTCTGTTCTAATTCCTGGGAACTGGGTTTCGATTTCAACCCTGGAGAACAGGCGGAATCTGCACCGGAGATCTCGATTTTGAGCATCAGGGAATATGCCACCACCTAAAAACAAAGTGATAATGTTGTTGACATTTAAACAGAAATATTTCTTGTTGGATGCTAGAGAGTAAGCCAATGTTGTTTTCTTAGAACAGGAAGAAGTGTGAGGTGTGAGTATAAAGCTTGATTATGTAGCATATGGGCCCCACCAGCTGTGTGTGTGGGGAGGGGTCAAGATGGCATCTCAATATTGTCCTACCAATGCCATGTCCCTGGCTATGTCCCTACCCGTGGGGACTCCAACCCTAACTGATTCATCCCAGTAGATCCTGGGAGTTTTTGGCTATCCTGATTTGGGTTCTCCCAGAAGAAAAATCTGAGACAAGGTGTATGGACTCAATCTGACAGTTGCAACCACCAACAGGAAGAAGCAAAACCATTATATATGCTTCTGAATAGGTGTTTTCCTGAGTTTTGTGAGCACCTCTGGCAAACTAATGGAACCCAAGGAGAGGCTGTGGGAACCTCTAATTCATAGCCAGCGGATCAGAAGTACGGGCGACAACCTGGACTTCCTGTTGGCATCCTGATTTTCCTTCTGTTACAAGGATCAGAATTTACACATTGTGAAAGGCTGTGGTCATGGTGCCTGGTATTGGAGGCTGAAGACCAGAGGGCAGGCAGTGAGAAGGGAAGATGGATGGAAAGTGAAGGAGATCAAGGACAAGCTGGGACCCCACGAGAACTCTCTGAATTTGGGGTCTGTTCTTGTTGCCTCTGGTGGTATGGAGTGTCCTTCAGAAGTGGGGCCTTTGTCACAGAGCTAGAGACATATGCCTGAGCTGGTGGTCAGAGAAGCTGAGGGAATGTCCAGGGAAGTGGAGCAGGTGTGGACTTCATGTCAACAGGCCAAGTCAGCAGCTCACCCGCAGTGTGTGCGAGCTAAAAACAGCTGCTGCTTCCCACTGCTCTCCACATCTCCCACAACATTTCTTTGTGGCCAACCTTAATCGGAAACACACAGGTAATGGAATTCTGGGAAATGTAGTTCAACCGGGTCAGGCCCTGCTTGGAACTTGACTTCTGCAGGTCCCGACTCCTGGGCATGTCTGCATATAGCCTGTATGGACCTATGCCCAAATGCTAACATTCTTTGAGTTCTTTTTCCAGAAGTCTCCTTAGCTGCTCTGACCAAAAAGTAAGTGTGTGTGTGTGTGTGTGTGTGTGAAGGACCCCTGGATCACGCACCAGGCTCTGCTTAGGATCTGCTGGAACACCCTGTTGCTGTTGAGTGAATGAACACATTGGTCCCCACCCTGGCCTCTCAGGGATGCTAATTAAACAGTGAGAGCCTGGAGGCCAGGGTGAAAGGGTTCTTGGACCCAGTTCTAGTGTGTGTGTAGATTCCTCACACCAACAAGCACTTCCCAGACCCCAGCAACATGTTGGAGAGCTCAACTCAATTCTGATACCATCTACCAGGAGACAGAATCAGGTTGCACAGGTGAAAGTCTCAGTCTGACTAGACTGTCCTCCACTCCAGACACCAGTGTGAAACCCGATTTGTTACCTGGGCTTCTGACTGACCGGCTACAGATGGGAGGTTCCAATAACCCCCTCCAAATCAGGATGCCAACAGGAAGTCCAGGTTGTCGCCCGTACTTCTGATCCGCTGGCTAGGAATTAGAGGTTCCCACGGCCTTTCCTTGGGTTCCATTAGTTTGCCAGAGGTGCGCACAAAACTCAGAAAACCCGTTTACTCACTAGATTACCTATTTATTACACAGGATGTTAAAGGGTACAAGTCAACAGCCAAATGAAGAGGCACAAAAGAGTGAGGTCCTGAACGAGGAGCTTCTGTCTTGGCGCTCGGGCTGGCATGGTGCACGTGCAAGCATTCTGGGTCCCCAGCGTGGAAGCGCCCCCCAAAGGGCTGGCAGGCGGTCTTTTCTTTTTTAATGCAAGTTCATTACATCACGATTGACTAAGTCACTGGCCATTTTTGACTGAGTTAACCTCCACCCCTTTTCCCCTCCCCAGAAGTCAGGGGGTAGGACTGGACTCATGTGGTTGGCTTCATTGGCCACCAGCACCCATCCTCTGGTGCCTTCCCAAAGTCACCTCATTAACCTAAAGACATCTTGGGACATCTTAGGAGCTGTGAGCCAGAAACAGGACGAAGACCAGATATATGTTTCTTATGAAAAGTTACAGTATCACAGGGTGGGTGAAAGGATATCACTACTGTTAAATGGCACCTTTAAGTTAGGCTCTGTTGACAGCCTTCTGGCACCTACTATCTGGGTAAAGTTGAGCCAACTGCATAACCTCTCTGAGCCGTGGTGACTTCTGTAAAACAAGGTTTTAAAAAAGTATGCCGTTTGGCGTTTGCAGTCTTCATGCGCGGCGTGCGATACCCTGCTTACTTTTTAGGGCTGTGGCAGGGAGAAAGTGGGGTTCTGTAGGACAGAGGTTTCTCGGTGAAACGTAAGCCTTGCCTGTAAAGGTCTGGGTTTGAGACAAAATCAGGAGTGAGGGAGGCCCGGGTGTTCAGTCTCCGGCACCATGTCTCGTTTGTCTGGCCTCAAGCCCAGCGTGCCCCTTGCCCGTTAGCGTTAGCGTTGCTGCTTTTACTCCCCCTGCTCGGCCCCAGTTCGGTTCTCGCCATCTCCTTCCATCTGCTGGCCAACTCCCGCAAGTGCCTCTGCGAGGGGATCCACAGGGACCTGCTGGTGACCAGCACATAGAGATCAGCAGCCAATCTGGGGGCGCTGGCGGCCGGCGCACCCACCTCAAGGTCACAGATGCTGCTGGCCACATTCTGTACTCCAAGGAGGAGGCAACCCAGGGGAAACCTGCCTTTATCACTGGAGTTTAGGACATGTTCGAAGTGTGTTTTGAGAGCAAGGGAGCAGGGCTGCTACCTGACCAACTCGTGATCCTAGACATGAAGCATGGAGTGGAGGCGAAAAATTATGAAGAGATTGCAAAAGCTGAGAAGGAAGGAGGAGCCAGGAGGAGAGAGGAAGGAGGACACTGGGCAAGAGGCCAAAGGAGAGGCGTGGGAGGACAGCTCGGAATTGTCCCAGGGATCTGCCCTCCAGCAGCCCAGTCCCACCGACCCCCAGTCCCAGGGAGAGAAAGGGGGAAGCAGGATCGGAAGGCGTGGTTCCTCTAAGAGCGGGTGAGGTGGGAGAACGTCCCAGGCCGTCCCATGGCACCTCCAGCTCCGTCCTCTGGTGGCCCGTGTCTCCGCCTGCTCCCACCTCCAGCTCCTCCCACCCCCTGGTCCTCAGCTGCGCTCCTGCCCTCCTGCCGCGCTAGCGGAAGGAACTGCGCTCTCGGCAGAGTGGGGAAAGCGGTGCAGATTATTTTGGGGCGTTTAGTCTAACTCTGATCATTGATCAAAACCAATTTTTCCTAATTTAGTCAGATGATTTCCTTAAGAACATTCGCGGTTTCTACAAATGCATACATTTACATAATCTATTCCATTGTGACATTCCCGCCTCCCCACACCTGCCCCATCCTGCCCCATCCGCTCCCACCCCTCGCAGCCTCCAGGAAGCCACACAGCTTCGGGCTAATTCGATCAAGATGAGTAAAAGCAAAACCATCTGGTTTCCTTCGACAGCTGATTCGAGAGTCGCTATTGTAAGAGACCTGTCTTCCAGGTGGGCCCGTGATGTGAGGGGGTGTCTCTCTTAGCCGAGATGAAAGGGATGGGCCGGCTACAGAATGCTGCAGTGCCGGCATCAAGCTCCCAGTGAATCACATCAAAGGCCTCCCTGCCAGTGCGTGGCCCCTGCCAGCTGGGGGAAATGGGCTCATTAAGGCAGGGAGAGTACATTGTTTACATTAGGCCGTGCCGATGTGCGAGGCTGGCCTGCTTCCCCTCACCTGGAGCTGGGCTCAGGAGAGCCCTCCACTTGCCCCAATGGCTCTTTGGAAGGAGTGCTGTGACTGCCCGCTCTCGGCTCTCCTTCCAACACTAATTAGGTTGTTACCAATTGAGCAATATCTGGGGCTCCGGCAGAGACTAGCAGGGGGACTGTCGGCAAAGGCCTCTGCATAATTGTGTTGATTAAGAGGTACAAGGCTGGAAATGTTGCCTTCCTTCAAGATCAAGTCCCTGCGCTTGTGGGGGCCTTGATTTTCTGGGCCAATTTGTTTGTGTTGGCCTACTTGCTCAGAAAGGGTGCATTTTCACAGAAGTTGCAGCCTAGAGGCTGTACTCCTGCAGCTGGACCCCCAGGACTCCCAGATGGGCTGTGGGAGGTGGCCATAGGTCTGGTTGTCAGAGGTCAGAGCGAGCATGGAAAAGTTACACCAGGGCAAATGGCACTAGGGAGAAGGCACAGTTTGGCTACTCCCAAACCATCGATGGCTGCAGCATCAACGCTGGCTTTTCATCTATTTAACGTTTACTATGGACCATCATTGTAAAGAGAAAGCACTTTGTGTGTGTTATACTTGATCTTGACATTGACCTTGAGACACAGGGATTATTGTCCCCTGTGTGTGTGTGTGTGTGTGTGTGTGTGTGTGTGTTGGAAGAGACAGGCTCAGAGAGGTGGTCACGTACTCAAGATTACACAGCTGGTAGCAGCTGGTGGAGCCAGAATTGGAACCCAAGTCTGCCGGCTCCAAAGCACAGGCTCTTGACCAGTGCTCTCTGTGGGGCCTCCCTGGCCCCAGCAGCCCCGTCTGTGCTGCCCTTGGCCTTGCTCATAGCTCCTAGTCATGCTGCTTTTCTCTCTGCTCCCTCCCTGAAGGGCTTTCCCAGCCCAAGGCCTTGACATATGCCGTTCTTAGCTCTGCAGCCCTGGATTCCTCCCCATCCTGTAGGTTCCACCTAATGCCACTTCCCTGAGGAAGACTTACCCCCAATCCGATCAGGGTTCCCTGGCTGTGACTTCTCAGAACATCTTTTCCTCGGAGCTGTTATCACATATCTTTATTTGTAGAAATTTGTGTCAACTTAGTTTCCCCTGCAGGCTATGAGGTGCCGGAGCAGAGACAGAGGGCTTTAGTTACAATTGTCTCCCCAGTGTCGGGGACAGGAGGCCCCACACATACTAGAATTTGCTCCTTTGTTCTTGGACTAAAGGGGTTCATTTGCCTGCACGCATCCAAGCCCCCAGTCAAACTAGAACGGGAGTTGGCAGCAGAGAAAGTAAAGGTTTACTGAGGAAGTGGCGCCACGCCCAGAGTCACAGGTGAGCCTGCGCTCAAAGACCTGGCTGCCCACGGCTTCCCGAGATGGGTGTCTGGGGGGAAATCATGAGTCATGGTGACTAAGTGAGTTTGGGTGCTGGTTAGGGTGGTTGTCTCTACTGATTGGTTGGTGCTACGGTAGTTGATCATTGCATCTAGTCCTGATGTCAGCCACGGCATGGTTCTGTCTGGGCCACTTTCCTGGGTCCGAAGCTGAGACTCAACTGAGGCTGGGTGTTACCTTTCTCTGTGGTCAGTAGACCTGAGGCTTCGTTCCCGAGTTTAATACTGACCAGGACTTCATTGTCCCGCGGGCTTAATGATTAAGGGAGCAGATGTGCCCGCGGGGCGGGGGGGGGGAGGCAGGTGAGTCAGGGTGCTCTTTAGGCCGGATGAGGCCAGTTTGAATCAAAAGGAAAAGAGAAGCAAAGGTCAGAATAAAGAAAATGGAGGTTTCTGTGCATCACACCTTCATCTCTGGGAACTGGTTCTGTCCTTGCTGGCTCTGGGATTCTCTCAGTGGCCTCAGCATCTCAGTTCTTTGCCTCTCACTTGGGCTCTGGAGGTGGGTCCTGTGCTGGCAGGGGATCAGGCCTTTGTCTCTAAAGGGGAGGCGGGGGCAGTCCCTGGCAATTCCTCTGGACCAGGGCTCCTCAAACTTTTTAAACAGGGGGCCAGTTCACTGTCCCTCAGACCGTTGGAGGGCCGGACTATAGTTTTAAAAAAAACTATGAACAAATTCCTATGCACACTGCACATATCTTATTTTGAAGTAAAAAAACAAAATGGGAACAAATACAATATTTGTATTTGCATGTGGCCCGCGGGCCGTAGTTTGAGGACCCCTGCTCTGGACTCTTTCACTGGGGTCTGGAAGAGAGGCCTGGGGTTTGACACACCTTTAGGCTGTGACCCATCAGCTCCTTTGACTGGAACCCCCTCGCCCCCCTCCCCTGTATGATTTGGCGACCCCTCACATATGTGATGCCTTGGCTGGTGAGAGAGAAATTGCGTGCTGACATTCTGCACCACGAGGGTCTCTGCCCGGCGCAGGCAGGAGATACTGATGTTATTAAGTCAGTTTTTAAACTGGACAACATTCTTGACATTTGGGCGGAGATGCCTGATCAGGAGAATCTTCTCCCCTCCTGTTGTGCATCTCCAAACAGTAACTTCGTAGCAATGTGACTCGACTTAAAACCCCGGGGCAGTTGCTCATAATTCTAATAACCACCCAGAATTAGATCACTTCACATTCACCTGATTTCTTCCCTCATTCATCTTCTAGTCAGGTCATTAGGAACTCCACGATTCTTCCCCCAACCTCAGCATTCTATTATTTATACATGATACACATTTCTCTATTGAGTCCCTGGAAAATGGTGAAATGGACACAGAGAATGGGCTTTCTTCCTAATGACAGCCCGGGAAGCAATCTCTTCTTTATCCACGGATTCATTGGGATTTTAAAACTTCCAACAACAACAAAAATGCCAAAGGGCTTCTTCCTGGGATCCTAGTGCCCACGGCTTGGTGTGAGGGGGGTGGGGGGGCAGAATGTTACTCAACTCCTTCTGTGGCCCCAAGCAGGGCTTTGGGTGTCACCCTGTTGATGTGGCCATATTGTGTAAGAGACATTTTAATGTGCCTGTTTGACAGGTTGGAAAGCCACCATTGCAAGATGACATTTATCTCTATTGTTAGTTTGGTTTTCCTGATGCCAAAAGAAACACATGCTCAACTGGAAAAAAAATTCAAACCGTACAAAAATACATAATCCTACCACTCCTAGAGATGACAGCCCTGTGGGTGACACTCTAGACTTTTTCTATGTATATGCAAACATAACTAAGGATACACAATTGGATACAATTGTTTTGTTATTTAAAAATATGGGCCCCAGACATCTGGGATTTCTTAATTACTTAATTTCACTAAACTTTTGGGGCTGACGGCTGGATTCGGGGTTAAGAATTAGGCAAGGATGTTCGTCACACACAATGCTGGTCATAGAGAAGATGAAATAGCGACGTGTTTAATCCACGTCAGAAATGCCTCATCTCCTGCGGGCTCCCTAAGTCTCCCATGAGCACCCACCTCGCCTTGCTTTTTCTTCCATGTGGCCTCATGTGGCTCCCAATATCAAGGCCTACGGATCTCAAATGTCCCTTCCCCTGGGCCCCCCACTCTGGACCCCTCCCAGCCTGCTTCCGAAGTCCAGAAAAGGGCCACATAGAAAGAGCAAGTTCCTTGGAGATGGGCACAGCTCTAACATTGCCGGAGTTCCACCTTTTTTCTCTGAGATTTGTGTCCTCAGCTATGATCTGACTGTTGGTGTCCCTGCCAGCTCCAAATTCCCATGTCGAAATCCTACCCCAAATCCGACCCCCATGCGATGGTGTTAGGAGGTGGGGCCTTTGGGAGGTGACTAGGTGGTGATTAGGCCCCTCATGATGAGGTTCGTTTTATGAAAAGGTCTGAGAGAGCCCCCTCTCCCCTCCCACATGTGAGGACATACGAAGTGGTGCTGGCTGTGGACCAGGGAGAGAGCCCTCACCAGAACATGACCTTGCTGGGGCCTTGGTCTTGGACTTCTAGCCTCCAGAACAGTAAGGAAGAAATTTCTGTTGTTTATACGCCGCCCAGTCTGTGGGATTTCGTTATGGCAGCCTGAAAGGACTAAGACAGTTCAAGGCAGTAAACACCTTTGTTTCCAATGAACTTCAACGTCACACTTTTAAAGTCTTTCTAATATGCAAGGCTAAGATAAATGATACTTGGTCTTGGCTGCAAGGACCTGATTTTTCACCTCTAAGTTTTAGTCCTCGCATCGAGGTATTAATTTAACACATTGAATGGCAGAACAGATGAGCTCACTGTGCCCAGTATTTTCTCCAGGAGCGAAAACTATTAACAGCAGCAACAACAAAATAAGACAAATGGCGTGCAGATCAGTAGGTTTGTGAAGTACAGTATCTAATGAGTGTGATAGCTGATCTTCTTCCAATACGTCATTGCTCAAGCAAGAGACATTCCTTGTCAATATTTCACAGCATCAGACCAGGAACAAGTCACCCCGAGTAGCAGAAAGAGCTCATCTCACCTCTCACATCAGTTGGGCAAGTCAACTGTTCTCTCTGAGCCTCAGCCTTTTCTTCGGTGAGATGGGGTATAAGCCCTGCGCTGCTATCTTCTCGGGGCTCTTGTGGAAGTCATAGGAAGTAATAAGGTCACAGGGTGGACAGCAGATGTGTGTCCAGCATCCAAATACTTTTCCTACTTGGGAGCTAGGTGGGAGGGAACGCTCTGCCTCCCATAGAGGGAGGGAAGGGGGTCAGGTACCCATGTGCATGGGCATGAGCCCCACGCTCAACCAACTGGATGCTCTTTCTCAGTGCAGTGATTCTGGACTGAGCGATGCCCAGAGGTAGGGGAGTCAATAGACCTGCGGCTTCATCCATGTGGCCAACAGGTGGAGGTGGTGGCTCCAGGAGGGGCAGCAATGTGTTGTTCTACCCAAGTTCCTCTTGGCTTCTGGGTTTCTACCTGCTTTTGAGCTACTTCTCCCCATTGGTGCTGTGAGCTACCTGACACTCTTCCTTTGCTCCTTAAGTCACCTCCCATTGGCCTTATTTTCAGTGAAGAAACCTGACCTGGAGAGAACTCTGTGAACTGGGCACCTGTGCGGGATTTCTTTCTGCGGGATGTGGCCCAGTGGTTCCTCCCCTCCGCCTGCCCCTGAGACCCCGAGGCAGTCAATCATGTGGAATTTGGGTGTGAGTGGTTCTTCAAGCTGGAAGGGACTCAGAAGTCGCAGTCTTGGTCCTGCCTCAGAATCTATCCAGGGCACAAAGGCGATGTCTTCTTTTAGAAAAAATGCACAGCTGTGTCTCTTCTCTTCCTCTGGCTGGTCCCAGAGTTCCTCCCAGCTAGTTAACCGGAGCTTTATGCACAGGGATAGTTATTGCAGCATTGCATATAATTTAACAATATAGAGCTAGGCCTGATTGCCCAAAATGAAAAAGTAGGCTAAAGATTAAGTAAGCCATGGCTCGGCTACATGGAGGAATATTATGTAACTGCTGAAAGTGATGTTTGGGCAGAGATTTTTAGTACCATGAGGAAATATTTATGTTACAAATTAAACCTGCTTAGGCAAAAAGATAAAAGAAAACCTGCCACAATATTTATAGTGCAGTATAGTGTGTGTTGTTTGTTTGTTTTTTTTTTAAAACAAAATGCAAACTTTCTTTTCCTTCTTTCTCTTCATGATACTCTAGTCAGTCAAACTGGTTTGTGTATATAGAGAAGTTGCATCAAAGTAATCATGGAGAAATGTTGACTGATAGGACAGTGGCAATTTTAAGGGCAAGCATAGTGCTTGAATAGTTATGGGCTAATTATTTCCCTTACCATGAGGAAATATTTATGTTACAAATTAAACCTGCCTAGGCAAAAAGATAAAAGAAAACCTTCCACAATATTTATAGTGCAGTATAGTGTGTTGTTGTTGTTGTTTGTTTGTTGTTTTTAAAACAAAATGAAAACTTTCTTTTCCTTCTTTCTCTTCATGATACTCTAGTCAGTCAAACTGGTTTGTGTGTATAGAGAAGTTGCATAAAAGTAATCATGGAGAAATGTTGACTGGTAGGACAGTGGCAATTTTAAGGGCAAGCATAGGGCTTGAATAGTTATGGGCTATTTATTTCCCCCTGGGCTTTCTGCCCTCAGTGGGGTAGCTGCCACCGATGAATGTGCAGGGGAAAGTGTAGTTTGCTGTGAAGGTTGAAGGCCAGGCTTGTCCTGAGTGCAGAGAACATCAGGCTGTATGGCATGATCTAGGTACTGTAGGATTTCCATATATGACTTGTTACTGAAATGAAACCAATGCTTGAAATAAACTGTTTTCCAGCTTGTAAATAGTATAGATCAAGAACATAATACATTTCTATATAATATATAATATCTTCATTCATTAAAAATTATATATTTTTAGTCTTAACTTTAAAAAAAAACTTGCCATGAATAGGTAGAAAATATTCATTTATTAGTTCATTCATTCATGAGTGATATATTTACTGAGAACAGAGCTGGGAACACTCTTCATTCACTTGCATCATTTCCTAAGGTCAGAAGCTTCTGGAATTTGCTCAGGCTTAGTCTCAGCTCTTTTAGGCTTTTGAACTCTGGACTTTGCTCAGCTGTTCCAGCTTTTTTTTTTTTTGTCTGCTGAAGGGGTTTTTTCCTCCCTTCTCCTGGTGCTTAGCTGAGAGGGGCACTCCAGTTAGGTTAAGTTATCCTCCCAGAAGCCCTGGGCAGAGCCTTCGCCCCACCTACCCTCAGCTTTCACAGAGGGCAAGTTCTGCCAGCCACCCCCTTCCCCTTCAGGTGTGTATGTCAGGTAGCTTCGAAAGACTCAGAGGTCCGTTCTAGCCCAGTTCAGTCCATTAAACAGGGATGTTTCCCTGAGCCGAGGGTGGGGTTGAGGTGGATATAAAAGAAGGTAAGGAGCTCTAAGCATTTTTGGAGGCAAGACAAACATACAAGCAGTGAGGTTCTAGGAAATGCTGAAAGGACACTTCTTGGCCCTCCGCCCAGCATGCTGTTGCCACTCTTGGTTAGTGGTCATCATTTAATCGTTCGTTAATTTATTTTTCGACAAACCTACTGTGTGTTGGGCAGGTACTGTGCAAGCCCTGGTAGGCCAGGAGCGAAGAAGAGTCAAAAGCTCACAGTCTTGCAAGGAAGATAAGATATGCGTAAATAACTGTGTAATAAAATGGAGAACATTATATTCCCTGAATTTCTGCTGATTCCACTTCCTTATTAGCTCTTAAAATATTTTTCTCTTCATTTCCACTGCCATCTCTTTTCTCTTTTGGATGACTATGTAAATTTCCTAACTAACCTTCCTGCCTCTAATCCAGCCCCCACATTCCCATCAGATGGATTTGTCTAAAATCTAGACAATATCTACCCAGGGTCATCCATGAGAGGGCCTCCACCTCCCCTTTCTAGCTAGACCTCTTGCCCCACCTGTTTCTACGGTATTTGTCTATATGCCTCTGTGTCTTTGTACCTGTCATTCCTCTCCCTACTTGTTCTAAAAGACTGTTTGTCCTCCAAGACTCAACTCATGTACCAAATCATCTGGAAAAACTTTCCTGTCCTCATTCGTTCGTTCATTCGTTCATTCATTCATTTATCCATCCATTCATTCAACAACTCTTTAGTGAGTATCCACTATGTGCCAGGCATGATGCCAGGAATATAAAGGTGAGTAAAACCAATAGGGTTGACCTCATAGAGCAGTGGTTCTCAACCTTCTGGCCCTTTAAATACAGTTCCTCATGTTGTGACCCAACCATAAAATTATTTTCGTTGCTACTTCATAACTGTAATGTTGATACTGTTATGAATCGTAATGTAAATATTTGATATGCAGGATGGTCTTAGGCGACCCCTGTGAAAGGGTTGTTCGACCGCCAAAGGGGTCGTGACCCACAGGTTGAGAACCGCTGTCATAGAGCTTCAAGCTGAGTGGTGGAGAGAGATGATCATTAAACAAGTTTACACATAAATGTAGGATTATAAATTGTGATAAGCAGTATGAAGGAGAAGAATGCAGGGTGCTCTCAGAGGTATAGTCAGGGCTCTTCTACCAGAGCATTGTGTAGCTACAACCCCTACTGGGTGCCAGCCTCTCACCCTAAGGAGACGGGCTGACCACAGGTGCAATACAATAGTAATGGTTTGGCTTGGCTTTGGCTCCGTGTGTTAGGCTACTGCAATTGTCTCTGGGGTTGTGATAGTATAATCCTAGATTCTATCTAGCTCCCAGTGATCTTCCTGAATTGCCTCCCTCATCCTTGGCTACAACCCCTGATAGCCATGTCTGTACTATGGTTGAATGTATCAGAATGGACACTTAACCCAAATTTAGAGATTCAGATTCTTTCTTCTCAGAATTTGAGACTCCAAGATTCTAGTTCAGACTGGAACGGTCTCTAGAATCGACCAAGTTGGAACTATGGAGCAAGGGATGGCCATTTCCTTCTGCCTTGTGAACTGAGAAGCAGATGTGCTGTGAAGAACAGAAATGAGACACAGAGGAAGGTTTGTCTCAAGGCCTGGTGCTGTTCGAGTTCTGGGAAATACTCCTGCATCCTTTTAATGATTTTTTCTGCTGCCTAGGCTTAGCTTATGTTGATTTCTATTTCTTGCAGGTTAAGAATTCTAGCCAAACAGATCCCGAACAGACAGCCATCAATGCAGGCAAGTTGATGTCACCTAAGCAAAGACCTGAATGGACCTACTCAAGGCACATCAATCAATGGAGTCAGAGGGATAAGATTGGCAGCTTCTTGGCTGACCTTGAAATGTTTCTTGGGTAGTTTTGGCATCTTGTGCACCTCAAGTCTATTCTAAAGTGAAATTTTCCAGAGAGCTATTAACAAACCCATTAGTAACTAGTCTTCCGGGTCAATGGTTGCTTGTTACTTGTTTATACATCTCTCATGTTTACATAGGTGGAGCCTTATGTTTTTTTGGAGGAGGGGTTAACTCTGCAGAATATACGGTCTTGTTCTAATCCCTGCAGGGGTATTGATGTTCTGTGCATCCATTGTTTGCCAAGTCAAATTTGTCCCTTTCTGTTTCTTTCCTTTTAAAAAACAAACAAACAAACAAACAAACAAAAATTCCCCCTCCTAAATTATAAAGAAAATGCTTTTTATAAAAATTGGATTTTTAACAGATCCTATGATTAAAATTAGCTGCCTTGACTTCTGGGATTTACTCTCTTGTTGGGTTAATTTTAGCTCCTCGGTGGCAAAATAAATCTCCTAAAAATCACACTTCCTTTCACAGTCTTGGAAAAATAAATGCTAAAACAAGTCCTATTTAAGTGGCCTTGTTATTTCTTCTACTTGATTTGCACAGCGTTTGTCTTCTGCTTTTGTCCACACAAACTGCAATACAAAGGTCACAAGAATCCCTTGACTTATTTAAATGTGGTAATAGCATCATTGATGCAAACATGGGGTTAACCCAAATATTTCATAGTTTGGAGATTTTCAACTAATAAGAAGAATAAAGTCCTGTACTTGGGGAAAGATTAAGGTCACTGGCCCTCATTTAAGTTGATTGGTCTCTTGAAATGAGATGCTAATTGTGAAATTGATAGGCAGATTTCCATTTGATTTTACCCCCAATAGTTTATGTTTATAATTAAAATAATAAAAGTGGAAAATGTCCAGTTCAATCAGCATAATCTCCCATCTATTCTCAAGCAACGTAACTGAAGTGAGATGCATCTGTGCATGTAAGTTGCAAATTCCTTTTGCGTTGGCTCTGTTGGCTGCAGGGAGGGGGAGGGATACATTGCTTATAGTCTAGATATGATGACATCTCCACAGAAACTACAGAAAACCAACCACAATGCTAGCATTAAAAGAAAAACAAAAATTTGGGCCACTTTTATATAGATAACAGAAGATTTTTGTTGTTTGCAATTAAGGTTATTATTTCATTCATTCATCTGAGCAATATTTTCTGGATACTACTCTGTTCTGGACACTGTTGTAGCACTAGGGGTAGAGAGGCGAATGTGAAAGTTGTGTCCCAGACCTCAGGGAGCCTGCATTTTGGTAGGGAAGGGTTGAAAACAGAGGAGTGGCATGATCTGGTGCTGTTTCTGATGGCTGCTCGCCCTGGCCGCCTTGTGGAAAGTGCACTGGAGAGAGCACCAGGAAATGTGAGAAGACTAAATAGGAGACTCTTGCAGTGGGTTCAGATAAGAGAGGACAACGGTGATGACAGTGCTGAAGACAGGAAGTGATGGATTTAGCAAATGTTTTAGAAGTTTAGTGGAAAAGACTCGCTGATAAATAAAATATGAGGGATGACGAATAGAGAAGAATAGACATCCGCCCAACCAAATTTATGGTGGTGCCATACTGCAGGTGGGAAGACTAGGGGAGACATTAGGAGTGCCATTTTGGATATCTTGGCTCTGAGATGTATTCAAGTTGATTGACAGGTTACTAGTTGCCTAGTTTCCAGAAGGGGCCGTGGAGCTCAGTCTTTGACAAGGCCTTTTGCCCAGTGACAAGGGAGGCAGTCATTCTAGCTGTGGGGAGCACTAGAACATGATTTGCATGACAATTTAAAATGAGAAAAAAATCTTGGCCAGCTGGTATATTGGGCAGCACCTGAAAAAAGTACTTGAATAAAGGCGAATGAAAAATTCTAAACCCAAAGACAGAAGGAAGGTAGGGAGGTTGGGAGGGAGACAGGGGTATTTTGTATTATAAAAGGAGGGGTTTAGGGAAGAGTAAATACCATGGGAGCCAAATTTGAAGAGTATGACAAAGAGTGTGTGTGTGTGTGTGTGTGTGTGTGTGTGTGTGTGTGTCCTAGAGCTGCCTGTGTAATGGAAAGAGTCCTGACTTGGAAGTCAGAGAGACTTGGGATGTAATCCAGACGCCATCACGTATACCTCTGTGTCTTCCTGCCAGTTACTGAACCTCTCTGCACATATCCTTTGAAAAACATTTGTCTCCCCCAAACATTGAAGTCATTAGGTAAAAACTAATTTGTTTCCATGTCTAGTGTTGAGCAAAGACACATTAAGCTGTAGTTTGAAATGTCAGGTCAACTTGAGAGAGTGGAGAGTGTGACCACAAGAGTTGAAATAATTGTAGCCAAAAGCAAAGGCCGTTTTCTTTAGGCATAGGTCTTATCTTGCATGAGTGAGTCATTTCAGCTGTGATTTTAAAAATCTTGAGACAAGCTTTTGTACCCTTGAGGCTGTCTTCTGAGATGCCAAGGTAGGGACCAATGGGCCATTTCCCAAGCGTATACCAGGTGATTATCCTAGGGATGCCCATAACCTTGACACTTCTGTGATTAAGAGGGGATCAAAGGAAATGAGGTACACTCTTCCTAAGAATTAAAAGACCTCCACAGCAAAAGCCAAAATAAACAAGTAAGACTACATCAAACTAAAAAGCTTCTGCACAGCAAAGGAAACCATCAAGAAAATGAAAAGACAATCTACCAAATGAGAGAAAATATTTGCATAAGGGGTTAATATACCAAATATATAAAGAACCAACATAACTCAATAGCAAAAAGTCTGATTTAAAATGGGCAGAAGTCCTGAATAGATGTCTTTCCAATGAAAACATACAAATAAATAGTCAACAAGTATATAAAAATGTGCTCAATGTCATAATTGACAGGGAAATACAAATTCAAATCACAATGAAATATCACTTCATACCTGTTAGAATGTCTATCACCAAAAACACAAGAGATAACAAGTGTTGACAAGGATGTGGAGAAAGGGAACCCTTATGCACTGTTGTTGGGAACGTAAATTGGTGTGGCCACTATGGAAAACAGTATGGAGATGCCTCAGCAAATTAATAATAGAACTACCATATGATCCAGCAATCCCACTTCCGGGTATATATCCAAAAGAAATGAAAACAGAAAATCAAAGTGATAGCTGCACTCCCATCTCATCCCAGCATTATTTACAAAAACCATGGTCTGGAAACAACCTAAATGTCCATCAACAGATGGATGGATAGAGAAGGTGGGAGGTTACATATAAAATGGAATATTACTCAGGCATTAGATGGAAGTAAATCCTGCCATTTGCCGCAACATGGATGAAACTTGAAGGCATTATGCTAAGTGAAAAGTCAGACAAAGGAAGGCAAATGCTGTGTGGTATCATTTATATGTGGAATCCGAAAGAAAGTCAACTTCATAGAAATAGAGTAGAAAGTGGTTACCAGGGGCTAGGTGTGGGGAAAATAGGAAGAGGTTGGTAAAAGGCTACAAACTTTCAACTATAAGATGAATAATATGGGAAGATCTAATGTAAAACATGGTGACTACAGGTGATAACAGTGTTTTCTAAGAGAGTAGAACTTAGAAAAACACACAAAAAACAACAACAAAAAAGAATAATATGCGAGGTGATGGATGTGTTAATAAACTAGATGGGGAGGGAAATCCTTTCACAATGCATGTATCAAAGATGTGAACAAATGAACAGTTTAAGTATCTTACAATTTTATATGTCAATTATACCTCAGTAAAGACGAAATTTTAAAACCATAGATTTGCACATTTTAGGAAGAGGTATGCAATGCTTTCCATGTCCACATTCTAGGAACGCCTTAAGTAAAGAGCATTGATCATCTCTCCATCTCCATCTGTTTTTACATCTCATTAGAAATAAGGAGAAACTTTTCCATTGTGGGAACTCTCTTGGATTATATCTGTGTGATGTTACAGCATCTCAACTTAATTCCTAATCGGGTTGTATGGTCCACATGATAACGAAGCTGGATCCTTTTTCACCACTGGATTTTATGGCTTGTTGGCTCGTGCATGGACACTGGCCATGATGAGTCACCCATGTTCCCACTGCTTCTCAAACTTCACTGTGCTCATGGACAACTTGGGCATCTTGGTAAAATGCAGACTCTGATTCAGCAGGTGAGGTGGGGTCTGAGGTTTTGCATTTCTAACTAGCTCCCAGGAGATGCCCGATCTTGCTGGTTTGGGGATAGCACTCGCACTTGAGTAGAAAACTTGTAGAATCCTACTCTGCTAGAGGAATACAAGTTGCTCAGGAAAAAAAGAAAGAAAGAAGGGGGCTGCCTATGGACAAAAAGCTTTGGGGAAAATTGTATACTCTATCTCTTTTTGTAGATTTAAAATGTAGATTTGTTTACATCTTGAAGGCCCTGCAAAGTTCTCCAGTTAAAAAGAAACTGTTTAGCCTGGCCGGTGTCCTAAATGGTTGAGCGTCAACCTATGAATCAGGAGGTCATGGTTGATTCCCAGTCAGGGCAGATGGCTGACTTGCGGGCTCCATCCCCAGTGGGGGGAGTGCAGGAGGCAGCTGATCAATGATTCTCTCTCATTATTGATGTTTCTATCTCTCCTTCCCTCCCTCCCTCCTCCTCTCTGAAACCAATAAAAATATATGAAAAGAAACTGTTTACTTGTTTGACTCAATGTCAAACTCATTTGATCATGAAACCTTTTTTTTCAAGGAAAGCCATTAACATTTAGTAGGATTAGTGTTCTTTGTATCAAGTTTTGGAAAATAATTTGAGGTATCAGAGTCATAGACTGTCCCACAATCATGTTGATTGTAAACAGTAACTAGGCAGTCACTTAGGAAAATGCCACAGTGTGTGATAATTAAGAAGATGGGCCCTGAAGTTGAGTCAAAGCCTAAGGTTGAATCTTGGCTCTTCTCTTAGTATAGCTGTGTGACTACGTGTAAGTCATTCAACTTCTCTGAGCCTCGATTTCCTAGTGTATAAAATGGGAATAATAAAAGATTCTGCAAAAGGAAGCAGATATTGTAGTTGCCTGAGTTGGCAAGACAAATGATGTTGAGCATCTTGGCTAGAATGAAAAGCGCTCAGGTCAGGGGACACCCAGGAATACAGAAATCTAGAAAGGAATGGAACTTTGAGCAACATAACAGAAAGAAGACCAGTCCTAAAACTCTGGCCTGAGCCCACTGTGCCCTCCATCCCACCATCCAGCACATCATCAAGTCACCCAAGTCACCCCTCCAGGTTTCCTATGTTCCAACGTAGCGTTTTGGCATGAAAACCTGGGCTTCATGCGTGAAGTCCAGGATCAGCGTTATTCTTTTGCCAGCACTGAGTGTTTGAAGCTGTGGCACAGCAGAGGAAAGTAATACAGATTTTGCATGTTAGCACCTTTCCCACGGAGGAGCCCAGGTGAGTGGCCATCATTGTAGGCAGGTGAGAATGCTCAGCTTACCAGGGTCCTCATGGAAGTGGTGGTGACCTTCCCAGAGAGGCAGTGGGGTCTGCAGGACATGGTGCAGCCTGACAGGGACCCTGCAGAGCCTGGGCCAATCTGTAGGGACCAGGGAATGCCCGGAGCCCACCGGGACACTTTCCCATGGTGAGGGCTGCTGGGTTTGGGGCTTGGTGAGATGTGGGGGACAGCCTGCCAGGACCCTAGCTCAGCCCTGCTGCTAGGGGACCAAGGGCACCAACTCACTCCTTCTGTGTGAGGAGGCCGAAAGGACAAGGACACAATGGCCCCATGCGTCACAGTTTCTGAAGGTCTTGGCATCCGGTTTGAGAAAAGACTCAGGGAGATGACATGCCCAGGTGTAACCAGTGGTGAGGCAGCAGCCTGCTGCCCAGGTGTGCCTGCCCTGTTAGCCCCAGCCCTCATCTTCATGCAGCCGTCTCTAAACAACCCAAATGGGTGCATTTGGTCCATCTGAGGGCTCACCTCCTATGTGCAGCCTGACAGGGACCCTGCAGAGCCTGGGCCAATCTGTAGGGACCAGGGAATGCCCGGAGCCCACCGGGACACTTTCCCATGGTGAGGGCTGCTGGGATTGGGGCATGGTGAGATGTGGGGGACAGCCTGCCAGGACCCTAGCTCAGCCCTGCTGCTAGGGGACCAAGGGCACCAACTCACTCGTTCTGTGTGAGGAGGCCGAAAGGACAAGGACACAATGTCCCCATGCGTCACAGTTTCTGAAGGTCCTGGCATCCGGTTTGACTAAAGACTCAGGGAGATGACATGCCCAGGTGTAACCAGTGGTGAGGCAGCAGCCTGCTGCCCAGGTGTGCCTGCCCTGTTAGCCCCAGCCCTCATCTTCATGCAGCCGTCTCTAAACCAACCAAATGGGTGCATTTGGTCCATCTGAGGGCTGTCACCTCCTATAAACATTATTCCTTACCCCTCTCACTGCAGGCGGGAGGTTGGGCAGGGCCCTGGCAGCCTGAATGAGCTGCTAAGGGATGGGCGACCCAGGACCAAACCTCGCCAACACCCTAATCACATAATGTGGACGTGGGAGGGAGCTTACAAAGTCCTTCCACATCCATTTCCTCATTTCTTCCCTATGCTAGCCCCCCAAATAGACAGACCCGGGTTAGTAATTCTCCTTTTTACAGATGAAGGAACCTGGGCTTAGAGCTGGCGTGATCAGCCCATAACAAGTTACAGGGGAGCCCAGGGCACTGGGTTGGTCCCAGCCACCAGGAGCTAGACGAGAAGTCACCACCTACTTGGCCAGAGCTCCTCTGCCATAGTCGCCTCCAGGAAAAGCTGTGTCCCCTAAAACAGCTGCTCAGCACCATGCTTCTCAGCACTGCCCACTGCCCGGTGCCAAAGGACAGAAGTGTGGGCTTTAAGAATCTTCTTGCTGCAGCCCAAGACTGAGCCTGACCCAGAGTCAGGCAGAATGCATGCGCACACGTGTGTGTGTGTGTGTGTGTGTGTGTGTGTGTGTGTGTGTGTAGGGGTGGGAGCAGGGCTGGGAAGGGGAGGGCAGCAAGAACCCTGGGCTCCGTGCCCAGTGCCTGCGATTTCCCAGGAGGGAAGCTGGCCTCCAGGCAGAAAGGCAGGAGTCGCCCAGGCGGCTCCAGCAAATGGGTCCTGGAGGAGCTGTCCAACGTCCCTGCTGCTGATGGGTGGCATGGGGGCGAGGAGAAAGGGCACGGCGGCTGCATCCCCCCGGGCTCCTGCCCAATCTGGGAAAAAGCCCGCATATTTATCTTATTTCCTGTGCACCATTGTGACTTATTTTCCTGGTCTGAAGAAAGAGCTGTAGCGTAAACGAAGGTTCTGATCTAGGGGGTCTGTTGGCTCCTTGGAGTCTATAATTGGGGCATTGAAAGGATACAAAAAAAAAAAAAAAAAGCCCGCAGAGGAGTGGATGATCTTTTATACTTAGAGTTCCCCTCTCTATAAAAGCGACATATTACAAACCTCTTTCTCCTCTCGAACATTTCTTGCTAAGTGCATTCTGATGCCACATTGAAACGCAAAATAGCTGGAATCAAGCAGGCACCGAAGGCTATTTATATGCTAATCTCTATTTCCCAAGCTGAAGCGGGAACCTGGAGCTGGGTGCTGCTTCTAATGATGGCTGGCTTTAACCTCTCTGGAAGAAAGAAAAGTATTTTCCTTAAGAAAACAACTTGGTTTCTTTAAGATGAAATGTAATTATCTATTATCAGATGTCCCTTAAAATGCAAGGCCTATTAAAGCTGCTAAAAATATTGAAGCCCTAATTTCACCATAATAGCATTTTAATTTCAGCAAATCACGGCTCTATTGTTACAGGACATTTTGTGGCAGGAATGTGGTAAGAGGTCCATCTTAGCTTTTTTTTCGTTAACATTTTCCTTTCTTTGAGAAGCACAATTAAATCATTGCAATCATCTAACCTTGCCTGACACAAAATTTTACTTATCAAGTGCGAAAACAATGGTCATTAGCATTTAAAAGAATTTGTTTTAAAAGTAGCTAAAGTTTAATTGCTTGAAATACGTCTTGTTCGAATGTGCAGCTGCTGTTGGCTCAACGTTGATGTTAAAGTCGGTGTTTAATTGATTGCTGAATTTCATTGAAAAATATTTACTTTTTCCCCAGGCAAAGTACAAAGAGAGGGCCCATCAAGGAGGACTGGGTTTGGGGAAAACTGACTGCATGTGGGAAGTTGCTGGCAAAACTTGTAGGCAGTTAGACAGACATGAGCAGAGCAAGGACGAATGGCCAGGTACAGAGGTCACAAGGGTGGAAAGCCCTGGGTGCCCAGTAACAGGCAAAACTGGGAAAACAAGGACCTCGTCCCCAGGGTGCCCTCTCCTCCCTTAGCATATCACTGCTCATGTGGTTTTGACCCTCTGACCTTTCATATCGCTGATCATGGGTTCCGACCTCCGCTGACTTTCTTCCCATGACATGTCACTAGTCGTGCGGTAGACCGACCCCCTTAGAGGGGGAACAAGGGGCTGAAGAGTGGCCTCACTCGACTCCCATTCAGGCCTTTGCATGATCACTTCCTGAAGCATTAACCCCTAAGGATAACAACTAGGCCTCAGTTGTGTCTCAGCTCCAGGTCCAGAAAAACAGCAACACCAGACAAGTGATGCCATGGCTGACATCAGCAAAGACTACCGACCCCCTTGTGACCTTCTGTACCATTCATCCTTGCTCTGCTCATGTCTGTCTGTCTAATTGCCTACGAGGTTTGCCTGGTGCCAACCAATCGGTAGAGACCACGACCCTGAAAGGACCCTTCTGGAAAGCTGATGAAAGTTCTGAGATCTTCCCTGGGACCGCCCCTAAAATTCCCACCCTTAAAAGGCCTAGTGCCTCTCCCCACCCCCTTCCCCCAGGTGAGTTTTCCTTGCCTCCCACTTTCTCCTAAGCTCCAACAGCCCTCCTTTTGCCCCAGCTGGCTCACTTCCTCTACAGCTCACTTCTCCCTCTCTGACTTTCTAAATACTAGTAAACATTTGCTTGTATTTGAGTCTTGGCTCTGAATTCTTTCTTAGCCAGAACTCAAGCACCGAGGTTGCTGAACCAAGGTCCAATTGCCAGTAACGTTCTGGTGCCGTTTTTGCCACCAACAAAAATCACTCAGCTTTGCTCACCTCTGCATTGGATGCATTCTTGGGAACTTTTCTAAAATGAACCCCCACTCCCGCCCCGTGCCATACTACAAAATCCTGGAACTTGTATTCTTGTTTTTCAGAGACCCTGTAGGTGTTGAGGACATAAAGAGGAGTCCACTTCTCAGTGGGCTTACCTTTTCAGTGGATGGATGAGGGGAGGGCCGGGATGCAGGCTGGGGTCACTTTCCAGACAGGTCTTCTGCCCACACCTGTTGGTGAAAGCAAACTCAGATCAATCCACATCTTCTTCCTCTCTCACTTAAGATAGCACTTTAGGCCATCTTAGTGGGGCTGAGTCACCACTGAGTCTCACCAATTTTGCAGAACTTCTGAGTTCCTGGGAGAGGCTTTGACAGGCAGGAAAAGGAGGTGGAGTGGGAGGGGATTCAGCTCAATAGGCTACTGATTAGGGTTGGCAAAAAAGGTGTGACTGGGACCCTAGTAATCAGTTCTATTTATTAAGCCCTAACTATGTGCCTGGCACTGTGTTGATTTCTTTATTTGCATCATTTCCCTTAATCTTCACAATGCATGCTATTATCTCACTTTTCCAAATATGGAAACTCAGGCTCTGAGAGGTGAATCTGCCCAAACTTATAGCCAGAGGGAAGCAGAACCCCAAGTCAATCTGAGGTTCATCTGGTGACAACTTCCGTCCTGTGTGGCCTCTTAACAGTTCCTGTCCTCAGTCATTACCTTAACTCAGGCCCCAGACCCATCTCACACTGAGGGCTAGTTCCTTGACTCCACTCTACTTACTTCCTGCCCCCTTCACCCCGGGACCCTCTGCACCCATGTACATATGGAATTTTAAAGCCCCCCTCCCCCCCATCATTCTTTGCTTTGTTGGGTCTCAGTTTGCTATCTGTGCAATGAGGACCTTGGATGACCTCATCTTCAAGAGCTCCTCTAGGTCCAAGTTACTATGGACTCAGTTCAAGCCCACTAAATGGGTACTGAGTGCTCACTCTGGGCCGGGCCTGGGTGGGCCTTTGGTGTGCAGAGATGGGTAGTCGAGTCCCTGTCCTTTAGATGAACCTCCCAACAGCCAGCTCAGTGCAGCTAACTGTCCTCCTGCTGTGCCACACAGCTGGACAAGGGGGACTGCACCCCGCACAGCGTGGGCTGGGTCCTTCAGGGTCACAGGGCGATCTGAGATTTTGCTTGGGTTTCCTCTTTGTTTGCTGGACAAACTCCTGCTCCTATTTCAACATCCAACTCAAGAGGTACTTCTGGGGAAATTTTTGCCCCCCTCCCCCTTTTAAAATTTCCTTTTTAAAATTTAAATAACTCTGTATTGTTGAAAATATTACATGTGTCCCCTTTCCCCCCCATTGACTCCCTCCAGCCCGCCCACCACCCCAGGCCCTCACTGCCCCATATATGCATGGCCTCATCTGTGTGCATGGGCTTTGGTCCCCTTTGAAGCCCAGATTCCCATGGTTTCTCCAGCATTTCTCTGTTGTAGCATCTCCTCCTATAGCAGAAAAGGAAGAATGTAGCCCAGGTTAAGTAACTGGCTCCACTCCCTACCAGTGGATGATCTCAGGTAAGTCCTTTAACCTCACTCAGCCTGTTTCCTTTTCCATACAGTGGGGTAATGATAGTGTGCACCTGCCCCTCTGGTCATGGAAGTGACAAATCAGATTTATATAAAGCTCCTAGAACATGCCAGCAGGTCATGAGCATGACTTATTATTAATGTAGTAAAGGCACTTGTCTGTGGGTGTGTATTACACACAGCCAGGCTGTGAGCTCTGCAGGTCTGGCATCACAAGAACCTCACTGTTCTATCTGTAGCTAACGCAGAGACTGCTGCCTAGTGCAGTGATGGCGAACCTATGACACGCATGTCAGAGGTGACACGCAAACTCATTTTTTTGGTTGATTTTTCTTTGTTAAATGGCATTTAAATATATAAAATAAATATCAAAAATATAAGTCTTTGTTTTACTATGGTTGCAAATATCAAAAAATTTCTATATGTGATATGGCACCAGAGTTAAGTTAGGGTTTTTCAAAATGCTGACACGCCGAGCTCAAAAGGTTCTCCATCACTGTCTAGTGGAAAGTACTGCGGGGTGGCCAGGACCAGGTGTTCAAATCCATGTCATGCCACTTCCCAGCTGGGTGAGTGACCTTGGGTAGGTTCCATGACTTCTCTGGCTTTCACTCTCTGCATTTGTAAATGGAGATACTTTCAGTGCCCTCTTTGTGTGATTATTGGGAGGATTAAACGAGGCCAAGCTGGTGAAGTTAAGTCCTTGCCCAGTGCAGTTGTAAGAGCTCAACCCTGAGTATCTATTAGGTTAACAGACTCTCATTAATAACCGACATCTGTATTCCACTTTCGCATTCTTATCTTATTTGTTCCTCACAACGTTTCGGGAGGGGCCTCTGTTATCATCTTCTGGTCCATCAAGATCTTACAGCTGGTGAGAGGCAGGTCCCCTCCCCCACTGGCCGCCCCATGCCTGACATCTCATCTTGTGAAAGCAGATGCATGAGAGAATGATTCTCAAATAGGCCAAACAATCTTTCATAGAAGTTAGGTGGGGCTCAGGCTGGTGGCCCATTAGGAATACCAGGTAAATTGATTTCATAATGGTAGGTCCTGAAATGACACCTCCATCAAAAGCTGCACTTGGCTTTTTATACTCGTCAGGGGCTGTTATAAATCTGATTATATCTGAAATAGCAGATTTCAAGTTGAAGTCCCCTTTGTCCACACTGGAATTCAGATTTATTTCTAAGAGACCAGTGCAATTTTCTTATCTTTGTTACAAATTACTACAGTCTGGGTTAATCTCTCACAGCAATAAAGCTGTTTGCCTAGGAAGCTTCCTGCAGTGTCAGAGCTGATGAATGGCTCCCTCTGGCTATAATAATTCAGTCTAGAACACTGAAAAAAAAAAACAACAACAAACAAACCAAAACTGGGTTCTTCTGCAGGAAACTCCACCAGTATGTTTGGCTGCTGAGATTGTCAGAGATCAGAGACTCTCACCTCGGTCAAGGTATCAGAACCTTTGAATGGATGGGGTCTCAGGTGCTGCATGATGAATGGTGGGCCACACTACTTTGCAAAGAAGGCTGTCCTGTCTGGAGTTTTCTGAGGGTGGCTGCGGATCAAGTGATTACAATAGAAGTCAGAACAGGGAGAGGGTACAGACAAGATAGTTCGGGAACAAGGGAGTGAGTGGGCCTGTCTCAGAATTGGAGAAAAATGGGCTGCAGGCAAGGAGCAGAGGGCTGGTGTTTCATTCATTCAATAATTACTGTAGTTTAAAAAATCTAAAACACACCATTGATTATAACATGCACTATTGACTTAATAAGAACACTTTTTGGAGGGGCCAAGGAATGAAACACAACCACTTTCATGGTGCACATTGATTTTAAGGCCCAGTGTTGAAGGCATTCTAGGGAGGTTGAGATCTGAAGGAGACTAAGAGATGGTGTGTGTGTGTGTGTGTGTTTCTGAGCAGTTGGGGGTGTTTGGGAGAAAAAGCACTGAGGCAGAGAGAAGAGCGCGCCCGAAGCTCTTGAGAGAAGAAGGCTTGCTCAAGAAGCTGAAAGAAGGCCCGTGTGACTTTGGGCGAGGAGGGTGTGGGAAGATGAAGCTGGGGTCAGCTGGGGCCATCTCATGAAGAACCCGGCAGGCTAGGTAGAGAGTTTAGATGTTGTTCTGTGGACAATGAAAAGATATTGAAGAGTTTTAAGTAGAGGGTCTATATATTCTGTATTTAGGCTGCATGGGAGGCAAAGCAAGCATGTCAAACTTGTGGCCAGTGGGCCGCATGCCTTGCTAGCGAGTTTGACATGCTTGGTTTTAAGTATTACACGAGTTTCCTTTTTTCCCCATTTTTATAAAAATATTTTTATTGATTTCAGAGAGAGAAGGAGAGATAGAAACATCAGTGATGAGAGGGAATCATTGATTCGTGCTTCCTGCATGCCCCCTACTGGGGATCAAGCCTGCAACACAGGTATGTGCCCTTGACTGGAATTGAACCCGGGACCCTTCAGTCTGTAGTCCGATGCTCTATCCACTGAGCCAAACCAGCTAGGGCCCCATTTTTTTTTTAAGGCCAAAACTCTTAATTCTTTTTGTTTGTTTGTTTATAATCATTTAATGAATGATTAAACACACCTTTATTGGGCCACAGGTGAATTTTATGGTGATGGAAGCTGATGAACCACTTGCCCAAACCACCATGATTGATTACTTGCCGTTTCCAGAAACCTGGGTAACAACCAGAAAGATTTGATAAGGAACAGCATGATCACTCAGCCAAAGAGGTTCCTTGGGATCCTTACCTTCCTTCTCCTCCTCCCCCAAGGACCTTCTCCAGGGGTATGGGTGCTCAGGAGGGAGAAGGGGCTGGGGGTGTCCCACCGCAACAGGGCACAGAGGAGTGCTGGGAACCCCACGCCCCAGATGCAGACAGAAGACATGGGGGCACAGGCCCGGGGCAGGCCTGCTCAATAAATACACACACAATTCCCAGAAGCCACCATAGGGGTAAGCGGGCCCAGGGACACTGAGCTGGAGGGGCCACCCTCGGAGGCCTGGCCTCGGCACACTCGCTCCGTGCTGCACACCAGCACACCTGCAAAGGGTCCCAGGAGGAGCTTGTTGAAGATGCCGTGCACCCACACCAGGTAGGTAGTGAAGGGCTTGATGTTCTCCGCGAAGGTGTGGTTCTGCAGGGCCAGGATGTAAGGCACAGAGGTGTTCTCCCCCTGCTCCCGGAGCCACACCACATACCTCACCTCCTGCACCTTCAGGTACTTGAGGTTCCATGGGATCTGCCAGGAGACAGTGAGGTGGGCCTTGGAGGCGCCCTGCACCGACGCCTGGCACCGCGCCTCCCACACCTTGCCTGGGTAGAGGCCGGCTGTCCACTTCTGCTTCCGCGGTCCTGGCCAGCCCTTCACCACGCACCGTATGGTTTGAATGAGGGATGGGATGTCCACCTTGGTGTCCTGGTAGATTCGGAACAGCCAGACACTTGGTTCCGGCAACAGAGATGCCGTCGGACCTCCCGGCTCTGCAGGATACGGGCCTGCTCTGCCTGGTCTAGGTGGGCGAGGCCCCCTCATCCCAAGGCTGCTCAGGGTGCGTGACCATGTTCCCTGGCACCGCGTTCCGCCAGGCGACGTAGTGGAGGTCCACGCCAGGCACTGTGGCCAGCGTTTTATAGGGGGTGTAGTGGTCAGGACTGACGGCATAGGGGAAGAGCTCAGCCACGGTGGCCCCATGGGGCAGGAAGAGGGCCGTGACCAGCCGGCCTGTGCATGCTGACCAGCATGGAGGCTTTGCTGACCAGCCCCACGACATCGGCAAAGGTGTGGTCCTCCAGGGACACCCTCACCGTCTTCACCTGGAATTCCTGGGCCAGCAGCAGCTCTGCCTCGTTCAGGATGAGTCTGTTCTGGGTGCGACTGAAGACCAGAATGGACGACTAGTCTAGCGGGCCCCTGCGTGGCTCACATTTGGCTTTTCCATCATGAACCCTGCAATCTGCTGGATCTTATGGCCCGAGACCAGGATGTTGGCTTTCGGGCCCTGGGGACGGACAAAGCCATATTGGTACCAGGTGATGATCTTGGAGGGGCCCACGAACACTTGGGAGAAGCACAGCAGCCGCCCAGGGTCTTCAGCTGGGCCCACAGGAGCGGCTGCTTGGGGCTGAGGAGCTTGCAGAGGTCGAAGGGCGCGCCCTCGCTCCAGCCCTCCATGCAAAAGCGCCGGCTTCGCGGGCCAGGCCGGGGAACTGGCGCAGGGTGTAGACGAGAGGCAGCAGGTCGCCGTGGAAGTGCATGAGGTTGTCGGGGTTGAAGCGGTTGGCGACCAGGGCCGCGCCGGGCAGGAACACGCACGGGCTTG
>NW_005360425.1:3927431-3927952 GCF_000412655.1 Myotis brandtii | reverse complement strand
AGCGCCGGAGCCCAGGCTGCGCGGCAGGACCGAGGAGTTGCCGCGGAAGAAGATGAGCTCCTTGGCCTCCTTGGAGCAGCCGAGCCACTTGAAGCGGCAGATGAGGTCAGTGTGCGCGCGCCCTGTGCACACCAGGTGCGCGCCGCCCTCCACCAGGCTCTGCAGAGCCTTCGGGTCGTGGATCCTCAGAACCCAGGCTGCCCCGGGGCCTGTTGCCCGGGCAGGCTCCTCCTCCAGAGCAGCCGCAGGTGCTCCCACCGACCGCTCCAGCACCGACACCAGCAGCAGGCTGGGGTCACGGCTGATAGCTGCATCTTCACGCTGCCACCTCGGGGCCTAGTGAGATGATGGCCCCTGGTAAGTGCCACAGGCCTGGCGGGCTTTACCCATCCCCGTGGGCACCCCGAGCACTGGCTGGCAATAGCCGGCGGCTGGGGCTCCGCGGGGCTGAACACACTGCGGCCCACGCGCGCTTTCTGAGGCCACAGCTTTGGCTGAACCTGGTGCCAGCTCCGCCCCAG
>NW_005360425.1:3901655-3907918 GCF_000412655.1 Myotis brandtii | reverse complement strand
CCGCACGCCGGCCCCATTGGCGAGCCCAGCGCGCTAGTCCGTTCAAAAACTCTTAATTCTTAAAACGACAAGATACTGGTACCTTTCTCCAGGACACACCCTCCCCCCAAAGCAAATGAAAACAACAAAGATGTAATCTTAAAAAAAATTAACCTATTAAGTGAGGAAAAAGATAACATCGATGTTGAAAATGTTGCAGTGAATAAGATATTTTCTTATGCTCGTGGCATTAATGCTGAGTCAAAAAACTGGTCATTCCTTTTGACTCAGTTACTGCATTAATATCGAAAGGCTTTCCTAAGGAAAGAATCCCAAAGACCAGGGAAGGAAACAATAAATACAAAGATGTGCCCAAACCGGTTTGGCTCAGTGGATAGAGCGTCGGCCTGCGGACTCAGGGGTCCCGGGTTCGATTCCAGTCAGGGGCATGTACCTTGGTTGCAGGCACATCCCCAGCAGGGAGTGTGCAGGAGGCAGCTGATCGATGTTTCTCTCTCATCGATGTTTAAAACGACAAGATACTGGTACCTTTCTCCAGGACACACCCTCCCCCCAAAGCAAATGAAAACAACAAAGATGTAATCTTAAAAAAAATTAACCTATTAAGTGAGGAAAAAGATAACATCGATGTTGAAAATGTTGCAGTGAATAAGATATTTTCTTATGCTCGTGGCATTAATGCTGAGTCAAAAAACTGGTCATTCCTTTTGACCCAGTTACTGCATTAATATCGAAAGGTTATCCTAAGGAAAGAATCCCAAAGACCAGGGAAGGAAACAGTAAATACAAAGATGTTCGCTGCAGCATTACTTATGATAGTGACATGTTCATCAATAGATTAGCCAAGTAAATGATGTCACAGCCTCATGAAGTGTTAACAGTCATTAAAATGACAGTTATGGAGAGTACGTATGATACGAAAAAATGTCTTAGGGTGTAAAATTAGGCCCCGAAAATTGGCTACATAATTGTGAGAGCACCATGGTTACAACGAGGTAAAGCTTGGAGCTTAGGCATCAGGAAACACATCAAGAATGCTAATGGTGGTGGTGGCAGGGTAAATGAATTATGGCTTATTTTTGTTCCTTTTCTTTCTATTTTTCAATTCTTCTGTAACATAAGTTATATTATTTTTTATGACGAAAATGATGTATTTTTTTAAAAGCTGATGAATAATTCCATAGCTGAGTCGTGTTAGCAGCCAAAGGTGACCTTGTCTAAGGAAGACATTCTCCAGCCTTGGATCGATGAGGCGGGGCTGACACGGCCCCGGGGTGTGAGGGGGTGGACAGCTGTGTGTGTCCTGTTACATTGGAAAACTGCCCACAAGGGACTGACCTCAGGGACCTGAAGGTGCTGCGCCCTGAGAGATGACCTAGCTTTCTGGGTAACGAAAGCACCCTGCCTAGACCACCCTTCCCTCCACAGCATCCAGCTTCTGCAGTTGCTATGTCTCCCCACCAGTTCTGGACAACAGCTTAGCAGCAAGTTCAGAAGGTCAGGGAGGGAGAAAACCAGCCACAGCATCTCCATGTTTAATTAAAAGAAAAAGCCAACAACAAAAACGGAAGCTGGGAGACGACACTCGGGGTGATTGATGGCTTGGAACGTTTTTATTATCTGCTCAGTTAGTTGAAAATTGCTCTGTGGTGTTTGACCACCTTCAAGGTGTTGGTTGTTTCTGACTTTTAGCCATTTTCAGGTCTTCCTCAGCTCAGGGCTCTTAGGGAGGTTGAGAAAGTGAAGGAAGCAGCTTATAAAACTGCCTCAGAATTCCTCGGTGGGTGGGTGGGCTGTGCTCCCTCTGAGGGAAGGTAAACGCAGAAGATAAGAAGGTGGGCTTTGGACTTAAACACAGTCAGGTTTGAATCCTGTGTTAGCTACTTACTAATTGTTGCTAAATTATTTGGTCCAATTCCTGCAATTTGAGCGTCAGTTTCTTTTCCTGCAAAATGGATGATAAGGATGGTACCTGCCTCAGAGGGTTGTGGTGAAGTTAAATGAGTTGAGGTGTACCAAGCGCGGAGTGTAGATCTGGCACAGTCTTAGTGATCGATGAGTGCCATTATTATTATTACTGCCACTATTACTATTTAATGAACATCTCTGCCCTTGGTTTCCCTGCTGATATAGGTGGGTTTTTTAAAAAAAGAACTCTACTAAGGGAGAAAGAAACTTTACTGTGGTAGCAGACGATACAAAATAGCCCAAAGACTTCTTATGCTCTTGAAGTTTTATGCCTCAGACTCTGTCGCTGCAGAATTCTCTTTCCCAAACATTGCTAGCTACTCAGGAGTTTGGTCTGGTTTCCTTTGATACCCTCCTGACCTGTCTCCATATTGAAGACAGTTTCTTGTTCCCCACCAGGAACTGTTGATCTCCTGGCCGTTGCCTCCTTCCTGCCAAGGACTCAAGACCACAGCTTCCCATACACAAGGTACTGTGCTAAGTGCTATGCACACAATTTCCAATTTAGTGCTCGCAGCCTCTGGGGTGGTACTATTATTATCACCCATTTTAAAGTCAAGGAAATGGAAGCTCAGAAAAGATCAACCAGAGCAAGGGGTCTAATCTCGGTCCATCTGATCACCAGCCCCTGCTCTTACCCCCTGCAGCTATAGATGGTGACAGGAGGTGTGGTGGGGATTATGAATGAATGTGAGAAGCACACAGTAACCTCTAATGTGCTGGGCAAATACAATGGTGTAATAACATATAACAACACAGACAGGGGAAAGTACAGCACTGTGGTTATAGGCTTGAGTTCAAATTCAGCTCCATCACTTATTGACCTTTTATCACATAAATGACCTTGGACATATCAATAAATGTTTCCAGGCCTCAGTTTCTTTCTCTCTGAAACAGGAAAAACAGTACAAGGTTGTGGTGACAAGTATGGCAGCATGGGTGAAGTTCTTAACGTCTGGCACATAACCAACAATACATAAATAAACCTCTAGAATGTGAACTCCATGATGGGAGAGGGAACTGGTTTGTTCACTGTTGCGTGCCTAGTGCCTAGACCAGCACCTGGCCCACATGGTGTGCTCCTCGAATCTCTGCTGCTTGAACGAGTGGTGGTGGCCCTAGATGCCGTAGCCATATGTCTCTAGGGCAGCGGTTTTCAACCTGTGGGTCGCGACCCCTTTGGAGGTCGAACGACCCTTTCACAGGGGTCGCCTAAGCCCATCCTGCATATCAGATATTTACATTACGATTCATAACAGTATCAACATTACAGTTATGAAGTAGCAACGAAAATAATTTTATGGTTGGGTCACATGAGGAACTGTATTTAAAGGGCCAGAAGGTTGAGAACCACTGCTCTAGGGTGATCATTCTCTTTGCGGGGACACCCAACTGCGCTGGATCCCTATGAACAGCCAGGGCTGGCTCTGTCACTTTAACAAACAATTTGGTGGATGGATCTGGGCAGCTCATAGACACCGTGGCCTGAGTGGCCTCATGCAGGGGCAGGACTTAGGGGACAGTCACAGTGACACCCCAAAGACGGCTTCTACCTGAGATTTCATCATTTCCTTGCGAGCCGAGTCTATCCAGGAAGTTCTTGCTGTCCTAGTTGGAGTTGCTGGTCAAAATTTATTGTCTGGAGTCAAAGGGAAGACCCTTATCAAATTAGGATTACATAGGGCTGTCGAGACCACCGGGGCTTGGGCCTCTACCCCACCCCTCCCTAATAGGAGGCCACGAGTAGTTAGAATTCAATTAAGCCCCGGTGAAGGGAGTTTTCAAGGCAGAGCTGGGGCAGGCCCATGTCTGGGCTGAACAGAACAACCGATTTAAGCTAAATCAACGCCTACTTAAGTGAGCCGTAATAAGCATTCTGGGGGCCAAGCCAGCCTGGGGGCGTCATTTATCACCGGATAATAGAAAACCCTAATGAATAATAACTTGGGCCCAGCAGCCGGAGCGCGCATACATTATGGGGTTCGAGCTGCCGCTGTCCACTCAGCCAGGAGGATGGGGTCTGAGGCCTGGGTGGCGGGGTTTGCATATTGAATTCTGCTGCTTTGCAGGAAGGCCTTTGTTGCACAGGAAAGCCATTAATCTCACGCCCGCTTTGCCAGTCTTGCAGTTGGCGTGGGGAACACATGGTCTGTTTGCTTGTATTGCACGGAGAGGGAACAAGATGCCCCTGAGGAGAAAACCTGTTCTGGAGAGATGCTGGCTTTGGCTTCTGCCTTGGCCGGTGTATGAGAATGCAGACCCCAAACCAGCTCCCTTCTGAGGCTGAATCAGAGTCCGGTTTCAAGCAACACAGTCTGAGCACCAGGGGGGCACACAGTTCTGTGTTGGGCATGGTGGGGGAGAAGCACGGGATGGGCCTATGAATTTCCTGCCCCAGCACTATCGCATTTGATAACCACTAACTGCTTTTGAGTAAGATGTGATATTTGTGCCCCATTTCACAGACAAGAAAACTGAGAGTCAGAGGGGTTAAATGGCTTGCACACACAGCTAGGAACTGAGGGTCCTGGAATTTGAATCCAGGCCCTCTGATAGGAATTCTAAATCCTTTATCCTTACCACTTCCCCTCCCCGGGAAATAAGGCTCTATCTAATGCCTCTTCCTCTGTTCCTCTAGCATTCATTACTGCCCCTCCCCGATCGAGTCCCTGCTGACCATGCCCCCCTTTGGGAAATTCTTGTGCCCTCTACAACATGCCTCTGCCAGTTCACCTCACCTTCCTCCGTGGGATGATTACTGGCTCCCTGCTGTTGTGAGAATAATGCATCAATGTGGGCTAAGCCAAGATTCTGGTCCCATTGGCCTGGGATGAGAGCGGCCCCCTAGAATAATTACAAAACAAAGTCTTCCTGACTCAGACCCCATCACAGGTTTATTCCCAGTCCTTCCCCTAGTGTTGTTTGAGGGTTTATGGGGTACCTCATGTTGCTGGGCCTTTCTGCTGCCCCCGGAGCCTCGGTGATTTCCTACTCTCCCGTCCACAGCCCCTTGAGTGGCTTCCAGTTCACTGTTGACCTCTTCTGCCTCCAACACTGGCTTCTTGGCTCTGGGTCTTTGGATATTGTTCTTGGTGTCATTGACTGGGGGTGACTTCTTTTTTGTTCTAGCAAATGTGTGTGTGGAGAGTGGTGGTTGCCTTCCTGCACATGCACTAATTCATTCAGCAAACAGCGTTGTGCACCTCCTGGTGGCTGAACATTCAAAGACTTAGATCATGTCTTTCTACACCAGACAGATGCCTTCTTCTGGGGCTGCCCCTTCTCACTCATCTTCATATTTGATATTTACTCCATATTTCAATTTTTAGACCTGCATTTGTTTTTTATCCCTGAAGAATCAGCTGCTGCTGTTCTTTCTTTCTTTCTTTCTTTCTTTCTTTCATATATTTTATTGATTTTTTACAGAGAGGAAGGGAGAGGGATAGAGTGTTAGAAACATCCATGAGAGAGAAACATCCATCAGCTGCCTCCTGCACACCCCCTACTGGGGATGTGCCCGCAACCAAGGTACATGCCCTTGACCGGAATCGAACCTGGGACTCTTCAGTCCACAGGCCGACGCTCTAGCCACTGAGCCAAACTGGTCAGGGCTTTCTTTCTTTCTTTTTTTTATCTTGACTGGCTCTTGACCATAGAGTCAGCTCCTCAGGACGCATAGTGAGTTCCCGGAAGCTTGGAGCGATGTGTGCGTACTATGAGCTACACTGGGCGCAGATTTCCCCCCTCCTAATCTCAGCCACTGTGTGGGCCTACATTTTCATTGGCATCTTGGACTTCACAATCAACTTCAGGAACATACTTCAGCAGGCTCTTCATAAACCACTTTAGATAAATAAAAAAAAATTGAATTCACTTTCATCAACCATAAATTGATAAAACCAAACAATGCCATAAGAGAAGTGTTCTAGCTCTTATTTGAATTGTAATAGCTTAGTTTTGACCTACATTCTTCTACTTTACTCATATTTCAGACTCATAATCCTTTGACTCCTTAATGCCTTACTCCTAGAACAAAGCTTCTTTATGATGAAGTCAGCCATGTGATGGTGGGCTACTCAGCTTTTCCTTCAAAAGAACCGCCTGGCCGGTGTGGCTCAGTGGTTGAATGTCAACCTATGAACCAGGAGGTCATAGTTCAATTCCTGGTCAGGGCACATGCCCGGATTGCGGGTCTGACCCCCCAATGTGGGTGTGCAGGAGGCAGCTGATCAATGAGTCTCTCTCATCATTGATATTTCTATCTCTCTCTCTCCCTCTCCCTTCCTCTCTGAACG
>NW_005360425.1:3874237-3901599 GCF_000412655.1 Myotis brandtii | reverse complement strand
AACCACTGTGAGTAGAGTTGGCTGATGTGCTCAGCTGTAGCTGTGGATCCCCTGTGATGCTTCTATTATAGCAATCGTTTCTATTGCTATCTTTTCAAGGCCACCGATCTTTTCTTTTGCAGTGTCATACCTCCTGGCAATCCTATCCAGTATATTTTTCATTTTATACATTGTATTTTTTAATCTCTAGAATTTGCATGCACTTCTGTGTCTTCTATTTTTTCTATTTTGTATCTTCTACTTTTTCTTCTTATTGTGGTCATGTTTTTCTTTACCGTCTTAAAAAAGATGGGGTATATTTATAATAGCTGTTTTATTGTCTTTGTCAGCTAGCCCCACCATCTCTGGGTCTGTTTCTACTGATTGATTTTTCTTCTTGTTATGGAGAATAAAATGTCCCTATTTCTTTGCATGCCTGGTAGTTTTTTTTATTAGATAGTGGATATTATTAATTATACATTGTTGCTTGTGGGGTTTACTTGTTTTTATTTAAATAGTGTTGGATTTTTTTATGGCAGGTGGAAAGCAATTTTTGGCCGAGGCATAATTTTGCACCAATTCTAAGGCAAAGCCCCATGTGTTGCAAGGTCTACTCCCAGTCCTGTGTGTGCTCTTGGAATTGTTCTGCTTCTTTTTTTCTGATGGTTCTCCTTCATCTTTGGATAGGTTTTGCGTATGTATATGCAGATCAGCACTCAGTCACAGACTTGAGGGGACAACTCTGAAGCTCTCTGAAATTCGCCGTGTAGGTCCTTCCTTTCTGGTACTCTGCCTTGCAAATTCTAGCCACCTGGCCTCCCTGAACTTCCATCTCTGACTTCTCAACCCCATTAGACTGCTAGGTTCTGTTTGGTTTTTACTCCTTTTGTTAAAGCCTGGAAACTTCCTCTAAATGGTGAGCTGGTCCAATTGAATGGTTGGCCTTGCCTACTTCCCTTCTCTCAGGGATGCTGTCCTGCTTTTTGAACAGTGCCTGAAAATTGTCATCATAAAACAATACGTTGGTTTTCTAGTTGTTTAAGGTGTGAGTGTACCTGGTCTCTGTAACTCAGCTTGGCTGGAAGCAGAAGTGATCACTCCCGTGTTGAAAAAGTTTCTTTTTCCTTATTGCTCTCCTACTTTCCTGACCACTTCTCAATCTCTATGTCTCTCCTCCTTCTCCTCCTCCCTCCTTTCCTCCTCCTCCTCATCCTCTCTCTGATCTACTTCAGAATATTGGCATAGGTCCTTTCCTTCTCTATCCATTCCCTATGTGGGTGAAGTTCTCTAGGCTCATGCTAGATATGCCGTTGACCATAAAAGGAGTATCTCCAGCCCAATCTCCCCTCGGAACCCCAGACTTAACACATCCGATGTGCTGTTTGACCCCTCCTCTACGATGTCTACAGGCCTCTCATGCTCAGCGGGTCCACAGTAACACTCTTGTTTTATTCCTCTCTCCTCCCAATGTGTTCCCCTCACTCTTTTTCTATCTTAGTAACATGGTGCATGCAGTCATTCATCATCCTCCTTGAGGCTCACAGCAAACACTAGAGTTATCTTCACTTACATTTTTCTCCTCTCACATCTAATCCATTCGTAAGTCCTGCAGACTCTGCTTCAAAAGTGTATTCCAGAGCACCCACCTGCCATGGGTTCTACCATCACTTCAGTTCCCGCCGTGGTCATTTCTTGCCTGGACCATTGCCGTGGTCTCCGACCTGATCTCCCTGCTTCTATTCCTGCCTGTCCCCACGTCAGCCTATTCTCCCCACAGCAGCCAGTGACCTCTTCGAAATTTCAATCGCATCCCTGTTTAAAACCGCCCGAAGACGTCCTATCACATTTAAAACAAAATTCAAATATCTTACCATAGCCATAAGGCCAAACATGATCCCCCTCCTACCATTCTCTGACTTAATCTCCTAGGATTTCCCCCTCTATTTACCTAACACAGTGAGACCCAACTTCTTTCTGAATCCCAAACACAATTCAGAGTTTTTCCTGCTCAGGGCCTTTGCACACGCTGCCCTCACTGCTTGTCTACCTGATCTTTGAAGCATCGCTGCTCTTTCTTGTCACTCTAGTTCTCACTCCGAATATTGTCTTGTCAGCGAGGTCTCCTCTGACTAATATAAAGGAACTTCTCACCCCTCTTGCTTTCTTATCTCTTTGGTCCCTTTCATTTTTTATCACCCCTGTCATGGATGGAAAAAATGGCCACAATTTTTTTTTTTTATCTCTCATCGACACCTCTTTGCGTTGTGACTTTGCAACACTTTCCATCAAGAAGTGGAATCTGTTTCCTCCTCCCTTGAATCTGGGCTGCACTTAAGATTTACTTGGGCCAATAGGATGCTTTGGAAGTAAGGGAGTGGCAACTCTGAGCCTTGCCTTCTTTCACTCCTACTCCCAAGAGCAACTGCCAGTGAAGGAGGCTGAGCTAGGATGGTGGAGGGTGAGAGAACACGTGGAGAAAATCTGAGGCACTCCAGCCAGTCGCCAACCTTCCCTGGAAACAGAGCCACCTAAAGGCTGACCGAGAGTCAATCTCAGGTGCATGAAGGAGCCCAGACAAGACGGGGAGGACTGCGCGCTGACCTGTAATCTTATGAACAAGAACACATGGTCATTTAAAAAATTATTAAATATTAGTATGGTTGATCATGCAGCAAAAACTGTCCAATTATATCACTATTTGAAGTTATTTATATGCTCACTTCTTCATTGTGTCCCCCCCACTAAAGTATAATTTCCTCGAGGGCAGGGAGTTTTGCTTATCATTGCATTGGAGTGGTATAGGCGTGGATCAAAATGACAATATGGTATTTTAAGAAATACCTAAATATTGGCATTTTATTTAAAAAGCGAGGCATGGCTACCAAAGTCTCCTATACTTTGTCCTAAGCTTTTCCTGGAGGAAGGCCAGGGCAAAGGACTGAGAGAGTTGAGTCCTTCCGGGAGAATGATGATCAAAATGAGCTAAAACAAACCATCCTCGGGGTGGAGGAAGCAGGCAGCACGAGGGGTCTGGCTCTTACCTGGGAGGGGCGCAGAGAGAAGAGAGCCCTGGGGAAAGGCAGGTGGGGCGATCTGGGGACCTCATTCTTTCCTTGTCCCTCCGTCACACCCCAGTCCTGCTGCCATGCCCTCCTCCTGTTTACCTTAATGTGTCCTCTCACCCACCAGGGCCCTCAGGAAAACAGCAGAACCCAGACCGACTCTGAGAGGAGTATTAATGACTCATAACACACAAACCAAACAACACAATGTGATCAACACACCAGTGGCCCAGGCCATGGGATTTTAGCAAGAGCAGGGAGAAATGCAGACAGATGGATCTCCAAAGGAGTGCATCTTTGGCCAACTAGAAATTTTGATGTGGTTTACAATTTCCCGGGTACCTCTCCAAAGGTAATAATTCAGTTTTCAAACTCTAAAAACACGGAAATAATGGTATTACCCTACAAAGCATGACTATTTGATACTTAAAGTTGGCACATTATTCTGGAATGCCCGAACACCTACAGCTGACCTGCAATTACATGTCACCAGCGCCTAGAAGAGTGCCTGGCAGGTTCTCAATCTAGGAACGAATAGACGGATGAACAAATGCTTGTAGGATTTGGCTGTGGGAAGGGGCTGGGTGGAGGTCCAGGGCCAGGGGAGCACATATAAACACTCCTCCACACACACAGGCCGTCTCCCCAAACAACAGCTGCCCTCCCAGGCAAGCGCCAGCTCCGACAGGAGAGCGGGAGGGACACGGAGGGTGCTCCAGTGGGGTGTGCGTCCCAAGGCCAAGGCTGCACGTCTAGCGGAGGTGGTGATGCAAACCCGCTGTGCCCTCCTGGTCAGGCAGGACCGAGGCTTGTGGCAGCGGCTCTGGTGATACCAGCAGGGGTGGAATTGGGAGGAAAACACTAGGAAGCAGCAACAGTAATGACCTCCTCTTTGGTGCTCACTGTACACCAGGCACTGTGCTATGCCCTTTTTTTTTAGTGCTTTATTTTAATCTTTATAGCAGTCCATTTTGTGGATGAGGAAACTGAGGCTGAGAGATGATAAGTCACTTGCCTTATTAGGAGGTGGCAGAGGTCAGGATTCGAACCCAGGACTTCCAGTGCCACTCCCCTAGGGCTGTGCTGGGTGAGGGCTTCCCTTGTTCACCCCTCCCTTCTTCTATCACCCGTGGGGGCCAGACCCCTGCTCTGAGCCCTTAGGTCTTCTGGGCCTGCCTCTGACTATTGTTCATTGTGCTCTATGTGGAGATTGTTTGTTACGCAGTCCTGAAGGCCATTCCTGGTAAGAAGCAGATTTCTCTTTCTGGGGTTGCAGTTTCATTGTGGAGTAAAGGACGATGATACAGGAAGGGAAGGGCTACCATGTCCCAGATTGGCTTTCCCTCCCTCTGCCACCTCTGGATGAGCCTCAGGACTCCTGGATGCGACTAACACTAACATCTCAACAACTTGTGTGAGAGCCTCTCACCCCAGACACAGCAACATGGTCTCTTGCAGTGAAGTGGCAGAATGCAGAACATGTTGCCTTGGTTTTGTTTCACCAGCCTTGCAAACTAATAGTGTCTCTCCAACCGCCTTGCACCTGCCCGAATTCTGCCCAAATTCTGGGAGTCTTGTTGCTTATTCCTAATTCTCCACCCCTACTCTGCATCCCTTTCTGGGCCAGACTTTTCTATGCAGGAGGAGAGGAGGATGTGTGGGAAGGGCTGCTGCCCCAATTAACTGTGAAGAGGATGGGCTTTGGCCTAGGCCTCAGCCAGGGAACAGGGCTGAGCAAGTCAAGGGCCAAGAGGACCCCAAAGAGTCCAGGAGAATATGCAAAGCGCCGCAGGAAAGAGGCAAGGACTCAGCTTTCCAAGTCCTTTGCTCTGAAGTTCAAGCAGAAAATGTGCGAATTGATATGCTAACTGGATGCAAAGAAAGAAATTCTTCCAGCTGGTCCCCAGGACTGAGAGTTTCCCCCTGAATGAAGGAAAGAAAGGTGATGTGTGCTCTAAAGCAATTTTAATGGACATTTCTCAGAGGAAGAGGCTGTTTGACCTTGAGGTCACTAGGTTGGGAGAAAGAAACTGGAGCCAAAGCTGGGTGGGGACTTGTCTGAAATCAAACACAGTTTTGGGGGCACAGGAGGGACTGGGAGCCAGGTGTGCTAGGTCCTGATTAGGCTCTTCCTGCGCTGAGCAGGTTTTCAGGACCAGCCTGGTCTAAGACCAGGGCAGGGTCACCACCCCACATGGTTCAATTGTCACCCATCTTCTTGCTGGACAATGCTTGTCTTCAAGGTATTCTCAAGGCATGGTCCTGCTTCCCCCAGTTCAAAGGGTCACCTACGTAGCTTGTGCTGTTGATGACAGGGCTATGCACTGTTGTCCCCGAAGCCAATTACCCTGAACATTGCTGCTTCCTGCACTGCTGGTGCCTGGGCTGCTGCAGCCCTGATGCTGCCAATCAAATGCGGAGGCTTGCTGAGTGGCTCTCTCTGGCCCACTTTGCATGGTCTGGGCAGCCCACTCTTCTCCAGTTTTTCCTTTCGATAGTTTGGGGCCAAAGAAGTCCTGGTGCATAGCAGAGAGAAAGGAGTTTTCTTCTATCTGCAATGCAGGAATGTTTCTTTTTCCTGGAGAACATGGACCCCCTTCTATGCAAGATCCATTCCCATCCTTGGGGAGTAGTATTTCTCCCATGGTCTTGGTATGATAATCACCAAATGGTCCAATACTGATATCTTTCTAAAGGTTGAGTTCTCACTAAGTTTTATCCATGGTTACTTTATTATTCTCATGTTATAAATGGGGAACTGAGGCCCAGAGAGTGCAAATGGCTTGCCTAAGCTCATACTGCTGGTTACTGTTGGAGCGGAGGTGTTATGGGATAAATGTTTGTGTCCTCCCAGAACTCATAGGTGGAAACCTTAATCTCCTAATATGATAATATTAAGAGGTGGGGGCCTTTGGGAGGTGATTAAGTTCAGATGAGGTCACGAGGGTGATGCCCTCATGATGGGATTAGTGCCCTTTAGAAAGAAAAAGAGACCAAGATCTTATCTTCTTCATGAGCACATGGTGCAGAAAGGCTACGTGAGCACATGGAGGGAAGGTAGCAGTGTATAAGCCAGATGGTGGGTTCTCACCAGACACCATATCTACTGGTACCTTGATCTTGGACTTTCTAGATTCCAGAACTTGAGAAACAAATGTTTGCTGGCATGGCAGCCTGAACTGACTACAATAGGAGTTGAGAAGCTTGGCCTTCTGACTCTCAGCCCAACTTTCCTTCACCACAGTCTTTTGGGGAAGGTGGTAGGTGCACGGTCACTATCATCATTCAAGGTTTTGTTTACCTGACTCCTCCCAGGATGGTGAGTTTCATTCTGTCCTTCCACTGGGGATGGTGGAGTGGGCTTTGCTGAGATCCATCAGCTACAGTGATGACACAAAGTTGGAAAAATGTTTTTCTCTAAGAACACTTGTGACAAGAGAGCAGGAACAGACATCTTGCTGTCCAACAACCAAGGTAATTAATATTCCATTAACAAGGCCATTACAACTCCTGAATAGAAATATGCTTCATCTTAAGGTGGGAAGCCCACTTCTAAGTGAGGTGTAACAGCTGAATAAGCATACCTGCTGATTTATGTCCATAAAACTTAATTTATTAGCAATGTCTTAATTGTGATGGTGCGTAGAGTCCCGGAGCCATTAGCAAAATCCTCTAAAAGCCACTGACGAGAATAATATGCCTAATAAATGGGATGAACAGCACTTTTTCTGCCTCTGAGGCTATAGACTTGCTAATAAGGCTGGGCTGCTCTTTTAATGGAGTGGCCAAGTGGGCGGGAGGGAGCCTGGAGACTGTGATGGAAGGTGGCCTCTTCCTGTGTCATACTGCTGTGTTGTGAAGGGTGGGTGACATTTGGACAAGGGAAGACTCCAGGGGAGATGGAGGAAGCAGGAGAGGGTTTACACAGTGGTGGCACACAGGTGAATCCAGAGGTGTGCAACTCCAATGAGTTGTTCAGTTTGGCTGGAGAACAACTCCCGCCCCCCTCCTTCCTCCCATCTTTCCTCCTAGCACTGCCAAGGACTTGGCCCTGTATGGAGCACACGCAGCACCTTAGTACTGGTGTCTCTATGAATGCCAAGAGGTGGGCCCTGATCCCCTCTCACATGGATTCAGACGTGGCCCCACAAGAATGCCTGAACTCGGAAGAAGGAAAGCCTGGGTAGAGCCAACAACCCACAGGATTTGAAGGGCATATATTTCACACACTGCAGTATCCATCTAGATCAGTGGTTCCCAAACTTATTTGGCCTACCGCCCCCTTTCCAGAAAAAATATTACTCAGCCCCTGGAAATTAATTTTTTTTAAATTTTAATAGCAGTTACTCATCGCCCCCAAATGCACCTGTGGCCATCACCGCCCCCCCTGGATCGCTGCAGCGCCCACCGGGGGGCGGTAGCGCCCACTTTGGGAATCACTGATCTAGATGACTTTAGGCTGCAAAACAGAGTGTACCCCCTTTCCTGGGTTCTTTTACGCTGTATAATTATTTTGAGGTACATTCATGCTATTGAATGTATTAATAGCTCATTTTTATTACAGAGTAGTATTCCATTGTCCTGATACAGCAGAATTTGTTTACCCTTTCACCTGATGAACATTTGTGTTTTTTTTTCACTGATCTAGATGACTTTAGGCTGCAAAACAGAGTGTTTTACCTCCTCTGGGAAGTCTAATGGTCAAAGAAGACTCACGTGCCTTCTTCTCCCTGCTTCCTCCCCACGTGGGAAGGGAAGGTATCAGAATCCTTGTAATCTGGGAAAGTAATTGCTATGGCTGCTGCCAAGGTTAGACACCCAGAAATTCAACGTTTCTTCCATGGGCACCATTTTAGGAGAAGAACAAATGGAAAAAATGGGTTGAATATATCTACTCTCATGCTGCCCTGGTGGCCAGCGTTGTCACCCAGCTCCTGGCTTGCAGCTATGAGCCACTGCTCCCTTCGTGCCGCTCTCCATACAGAGGGCTCCAGGCTTCCATACTCCTGGGATGAAATGCACTAGAGTCCTGCTGGCTCTGCCCGAGTTGTTCTAGCCAGCACAACTGTTCTTAAACTACTTTGAATTGGAATTCTGTTACTTAAAACCAGTGGTTCTCAACCTTTCTAATGCCGCGACCCTTTAATACAGTTCCTCATGTTGTGGTGACCCCCAATTTCATTGTTACAAATTGAACATAATTAAAGCACAGTGATTAATCACAAAAACAATATGTAATTATATATGTGTTTTCCGATGGTCTTAGGCGACCCCCTGTGAAAGAGTCGTTCGATCCCCAAAGGGGTCGCGACCCACAGGTTGAGAACTGCTGCTTAAAACCAAAAGAATCTTGGTTAGTGTAGTCTGCCATGTTTCGCCCAATACTTTTCTTACTAAACAATGTGGGGGGAAAAGTGAGAAAAAAACTAGCAACATAAGGAATAGACACTACCCTTGAGAAGCTGTCAAAATCTTGCTCCAATGTCCCCCCCCATCACCCCCCCCACCTTTATTGGGGTGTAAATACAATAAAATTTCCATGCTTTAAGCATACAGGTTGGTGACTTTTGATAGAGGTGTATACCTGTATAACTACCAACTCAATTAATATATAGTACACCTTTAACTCTGCAAAAAGTTTCCTGGTGCCCTCAATGCCAAATTGTTGTCTGGCTACCACTGCTTTGATTTCTGTCACTGTCAATTAGTTTTGTCGATTAGTTTAGTATATCATATAACCCGAGGCCATAAATCATGCAATATGTACCCCCTTTCCTGGATTCTTTTACGCTGTATAATTATTTTGAGGTACATTCATGCTATTGAATGTATTAGTAGCTCATTTTTATTACAGAGTAGTATTCCATTGTCCTGATACAGCATAATTTGTTTACCCTTTCACCTGATGAACATTTGTTTTTTTCCCCAGTTTGGGACTATTATGAATACAAATGTTATAAACATTTATGTACAATCTATAATAATAAAAGCATAATATGTTAATTAGACCAGACATCCTTCTGGACGAAGCTGGGGCTGTGAGGGAAGCCTGGGTCCTGGGTGCCTTTCTTCATTGTAAATAAAGAAAGAACTGGACAAAGTCTATGACACATCTGTTTGCAAACATTGGACAACTGGCAATGCAGAATTTTTTAAAAAAAATATATTTTATTGATATTTTACAGAGAGGAAGGGAGAGGGATAGAGAGTTAGAAACATCGATCAGCTGCCTCCTGCATACCTCCCACTGAGAATGTGCCTGCAACCAAGGTACATGCCCTTGACCGGAATCGAACCTGGGACCCCTCAGTCCGCAGACTGACGCTCTATCCACTGAGCCAAACCAGTTAGGGTGCAATGCAGAATTTTGATCACTGAGAGAAGGGAAGCAAAGGGAGAGAGCCCTGATATGTATGTCCCTGACTTTCTGCCTGGAGAAACTTTCTGGATCGTACATAGTACGTGGAAGAGGATTCTAAACAGAGCATGGTGGTCTCACTGAGTTGGGGAAACAGATCGGGAACATTTTAAATGAAAATGTTCAAACATATAAAAAATTTGAAAGAATAGTACCTAGATTCTACCACCTAGATTCACATTTCACATTTTGCTATGTGAATATGAATGTGTAGAAGTAGGTTGCAGACATCAAGACACTTAACCTCTATACTTGGGCATGCATCTGCGAAGAGTAAGGACTTTATCTCTAGTCATCTAATGTCTCCTCTATTTTCAAGATTCCCTACTTGACCTAAAGAGCCTTTTATAGCTGTGTTTTGTTTTATTTTTCAAACTGGGATTCATGGTTCAAGCACTGTGTTTTTAATATCTCTTTAGTTTCTTCTAGTCTACATCAATTCCTCACCTTTTCTTTTTTCTTCCTATGACATTGACTTTTTGAAGAGGCTGTTTTGTTCCATTCTGGGTTTGTCTAATTGTTTTCTTCTGGCTGATAACAAATTTTTTGAAAGTAGAGTATTGGACCTTATTTATTGTTATTATTATAACATTTTGTTCCTAGTAAGTTCTTCCTTGTTGTGGTTAAGTGAATGAGTATATAATCCTATATAATAAAAGGCTAATATGCAAATGGACCAAACAGCAGAACAACCAGTCGCTATGACGTGCATGGACCACCAGGGGGCAGACACTCGACCCATGTGCTGCCCCCTGGTGGTCAGTGCACTCCCACAGTGGGAGCGCCGCTCATCCAGAAGCCGGGCTCATGGCTGGTGAGTGCAGTGGTGGTGGCGGGAACCTCTCCCCCCTCTGTGGCAGCACTAAGCCATCAGCCTGGCAGTCGGACATCCCCCGAGGGGTCCCAGATTGAAAAGGGTACAGGCTGGGCTGAGGGACCCTCCCCCCCAGTAAATAAAAATATATGTAAAATTTAAAAAAAGAAAAGAGGAAAGTGGAACTTCTAGAAATAAAAGATCCTATATAATAAAAGGCTCATATGCAAATTGACCAAACAGCAGAACAACTGGTTGCTATGATGCGCACTGGCCACCAGGGTACAGACGCTCAACGCAGGAACTGCCCCCTGGTGGTCAGTGCGCTCTCACAGGGAGAGCACCGCTCAGCCAGAAGCCCTGAGCTGGGCTCATGGCTGGTGAGTGCAGCGGTGGTGGCGGGAGCCTCTCCCGCCTCTGTGGCAGCACTAAGCCATCAGCCGGACATCCCCCGAGGGCTCTCAGACTGCAAGAGGGTGCAGGTTGGGCTGAGAACCCACCCCTCCCCCGAGTGCAGGAATTTCAAGCCCCGGGCCTGTACTTATATATATGTTTATGTACAATTATATAAATTATATATGTATTATGTATTATATATATTAGATATAATTTCTCTTGGATAAATATGTAGAAGTAGAATTTCTGGGTTGTACAAGTGTAAGCTTAACTTTGTAGGAAACTGCCAAATTGTTTTCCAAAGTGATTGTACCATTATAAATTCTCATCAATAGTTTCTGAGAATTCCAGTGCTTCTATGTCCTCATAATCTAATTTTGGAATTGTCTGTCTTTTTTTTTTAACTTTAAATAATTTTTAATTTTTTAATTACAGCTGACATACAATATTATATTAGTTTCAGGTGTATAACCCAGTGATTAGGCATTACATAACTTACCAAGTTATCACCCTGATAAATCTAGTACCCATATGATACCATACACTGTTTTACTATATTATAGACTATATTTCCTATGCTATACTTCACAAGCCCATAACTATTCTGTAACTACCAATTTGTACTTCTTAATCCCTTCACTTTTTTTTTATCCATCTTCCCAACCCGTCCCATCTTAAAGAAGGCCCTTTAACATTTCTTATAATACTGTCATTTTTTCACATAGGTTTTCTGTTATTATTTTTCCACATAGGTTTGGAGGTGATGAACTCCTTTAGCTTTTTTTTTTTTTTGTCTGGGAAACTCTTTATCTGCCATTTAATTCTAAATGATAGCTTTGCTGGGTAGAGTAATCTTGGTTGTGGGTCCTTAGCCCGCAACCCAGGTACATGCCCTTGACCGGAATCGAACCTGGGACCTTTCAGTCCGCAGGCCGACGTTCTATCCACCGAGCCAAACCGGTTCCGGCTCTGAATATTTCTTGCCATGCCTTCTGGCCTGCAAAATTTCTGTTAAGAAATCAGCTGATAGTCTTATGGGAGCTCCCTTGAGATAACTTAGTGCTTTACTCTTGCTGCTTTTAAGATTCTTTGTATTTAACCCTTGGCATTTTAATTATGATGTGTCTTGGTGTGGGCCTCTTTGTGTTCATCTTGTTTGAGACTTTCTGTGCTTCCTGGACTTGTTTGTCTATTTCCTTCACCAGGCTAGGGAAGTTTCCTGTTATTATGTTTTTCCCATAGGTTTTCAATTACTGATCTTTCTCTTTCCTTTTAGTACCCCCATGATGCAAACATTGGTGTCCTTGAAATTGTCCTAGAGGCTCCTTATACTATCCTCAATTTTTAAAAAAAATGTATTTTTATTGATATGTGTTCCTTTTACAATCTGAAATAACAATACAGTGGGGCCTTGACTTACGAGTTTAATTCGTTCCAAGACCGAGCTCATTAAGGAGCTCGTTAACTCAAATTACTCTGTCAACTCAATGCAAAAAATCCGCCGAGAGACAGCTGGTATCTCAAAAAACTCGTTAGTCGGGACACTCGTAAGTCAAGGCCCCACTGTAGATCTATTTATTTTCTAGAAAATAAAAGAATCAATAGGACTTGATGACTGATTGTAAGTGGAGGTGTTGGGAGTGCTGGTCTATATTTCAGCTTGGGTGACTGCTTTTAGTGATCTGTTTCCATTTGGGATAGGGATATCAGGAGGAGGGGAACGAGGATGAGCTCAGTGTATGTATCTTTGTGTTAGTCATTAAATTTCCCACCTGTGTTTGGAGTGCCAGTGGGGCAAGCAGTTGGATATGGGGATTTGAAGCTCTGAGAAAGAGGCTGGATCACAAATCAATTACCATTGATCATAACTCATGAGTTAGCCGGCATGTGGTAATTACAGTCACAGATGTGAACGCTGTTCCCCAGCAGAGGGCAGAGTGGGGAGAGGGCACGGGGCAGCCCCGCAGAACACTGACATCTTCAGGGAGGGCAGGGAGTTTCCAGGAAAGGAACCAGAGGAGGAACAGGAAGTTAGGAAGGAGGAGAATCAGCAGAGTGCTGTGCTGAAATAATGGGGACAAATGCAGCTGAGAGATTAAGCTAGATGCAGAATGAAAAGAGCAAAGTGGATCTGGTAATTAGCTGGGCATCCATGACCTTGGTGGGAGTGGTCTCGTTGGAGTGGTGGGTATAGAAGTCAAAATGAAATGAGCTGGGGAGTAATGCCATGTGAGCTGATGGGACAGTAGTGTGTTCAATTCTTGAGACACTTGGATGAGAAGGGAAGACAAAACCTGTGGTCATAGCTGGAGGGAGATGGAAGGTTAAGGAAGAGTTTTGTTTACTAGGATGGGAGAGATTTGATTATGTTCATAAGCTGAAGGGAAGGAGCCAGCTGAAAGGGAGAATGGCACCACGTGGGGTCAGACCAGGTGGGAAGGGCACTAAGAGAAGGATTGGTCTTAGATCAGGCGGCACCCCTCTTCCACTATGACGGAGGAGGACAGTCTGGGTGTGGGTACAGTGGTGACTATAAGGTGGGGGGCAATAATTAGAGGTGGTTCATGCTTGATTTTCCCCGGGAGGTGAGAATGCACTCCTTCTTGATGGCATTTCATCATCTCACTACCAGAAAGATCAGAGTTTTAAGGTTCCCGCTTGATGAAGTTGGCTTGACGCAAAGCAATAATGAAAGTTGCCAATGGAGAATGTGGCAGGAATCAGCCCGGGTGTCAAATTCACTCAGCGCCTGTGTTCAAATAGATAATTACGAGGCATCGCCACCAGTCGAACGGATCGAGATTCTTCTCGTGCATAAGCCGGCGCATGTTTAAGATTTCCAGAATACAGATTTCCGAAATAATGATTCTAATAAACAGTGGTTATCTTAACACTATTTTCAGGCCATAAAACACATCCTTTGATAAATTATTTCACCGTCTATCCCCAAGTGCCCCTCTCCAGGCAGGCCGCCCCTCCCCCGGCCGGCAGCCACCCGAAAGGCAGCTCCATATATTATTCATTCCAATCAAATAAGACACAGTGGTGCCTCAGTAAACTTGCTTTTCATATCAGAATTGCTCTTATTGAGTAATACACACGGCAGACCCCAGCTTCCAGCACCAGGCCTGAAATGAGCAATTCTCTCATTGTAATAATGTGCCTCTGTCATCTCCTTATTATCAGCATGATAAAAGATGAAATATTCACAGATGCTGCCCTCCTAACCTGATCACAGCTTGATATTTGAGCTTTGGAAATGAGTTTTATAAGCTTTAATATACTCCTTGGCGGAGTGACCCCTGAAATTAAACATTATTACAGAGCGGATATTTAAAAAGCTGGGGCCGCAAATTACATCAAAATGAAAATATTAAGGAGTATTACGAATCTACCAAGTGGGAGCTCACAGCTCTAGAAGCGGTGAGCGCCGGAGAACTCCACACGCGGGTGTCAAAAACATCAGAAAAATAATAACAGCAGAGACACCTTGACTTCGGTTATTTTATACGTAGGACTAAACGAAATTATTTGAATGGATTTTTTTTTTCCTCCTGTAGGCTAGCTTTCCAGGAGGAAGAAAAAAAAAAAAGCCCATTATTCTCAACTTTAGGTTCCTAATACATTTCATGCTTGGTTTAAAGAGGCCCCTTCCTTTTTTTTTTTTTTTTTCTTTCCTGGTGCATGGATAAATAAAAGAAATACCTAAATATAATGAAACCAAGGATCATGCTAAGAAAAAAGTGAGCAAACATGACTAGAAAAAGCCCCCGGATTCAATTTCCCCTGCGATTGGCACTCTGATGGACAGGTTCCCAGCTACGTGGGGGCTGCAGGAAACCAAGGCGGGAGGGAGGGGGTGTCACCAGCCTGCTGCAGGGCCATGGCAGCTTCCACAGGGGACCTGGAGATGCTGGGGCCTCATGCGGGAGCTCTGTGTGCCTGATGGTGGGGCCTGGAGTTGGGGGCTGTGGGTGCAGACCGGTGATGACTGGTTTAATGCTCGACTGCCCTGCTGGATTGAAAGTTTCCTGAGGGCAGGACCTGTGTCTGGCTTGTTCCCAGCTCTGTTCCCACCAGTGACCCCAGGACTCAGATGGGTGGCCCTTAATAAGTACTGTAAGTGTTGAATGAATGAATGAGTAAATGCAAAACAACAAATGACTTCCCAGTTCTTTCCCTTCCCAGCCCCCATGAAGAACTCCAAGGAACCAACCTCTCCAAGGCCTTATCTTTTCGTATTCACCTCGGCTATAAAACCAAATTGCAAAAAATTATACTTTGAGGCTATTCCAATTTTTTTTTGATGCATCACACAGATTTTGCTATTCTTGCTTGCCACTGAAAATTCCTCTTTTGGTTGCTGCTTTTTTTATGTTCATCTCTCTGAGCCTCAGTTTTCACAGCTGCTAACTGGGAGCTGACACCCAACTTGCTGTTGCTATTTGGATGGAATGATTGAACCCATGAGAAATAGTACATTAGGTTCCTTCCCCCTTTAGTTCTTTATTTAATTAATTAATTTATTTATTTGTGTGTGTGTGTGTGTGTGTGTGTGTGTGTGTGGCTCCACGATGGTGCAAATGTATGGAACAATTCAAAATTATATATATATATATTTAAAGGAAACAAAGAAATGAAGATCCTCCCCTTTAATGGCAGATCAATGCTTTTATGTACTAGGATTTTCTTTATAAACCTCAAATGTATTTGTGTGATGGGGAAGGGAAAAGACATCCATAGCATAGGGGATAAAAACATGGATTTTGGAATGGCTACACTGGGGTTTGAGTCCTGACTTTAGCTGTACCTGTGAGACTTTAGGCAAGTTAGTTAACCTCCCTGGGTTTTCTTGTTTGTGAAAATGGGAAAAAATTTTAATACCCCATTTGCCAGCTTCATGCCAAGAAATATATGTACAAAAATTTAAATACAAAGTATAAGGATTAGGAGAGAAGAAACAAAATGATTATTTGCAGATCTATGTTTAACTATGTAGAACCCCCCCTCCCCCCGTAAACCGTACATAGATTTTTAGAATAAAAATGAGATGTTGGCAGGGTTGCTGGATACAAAATCAATATACAAAAGTCAATTAAATTGTTATAAACCAATAGCAACCAGTTAGAAAATTTAATTTAAAATAAAACCATTCACATTAGCAACAAAAATATAAAAGTACATATGAATAAACATAACACAAGCTATGAAAGTTTTCGTGAAGAAAATAATAAAATATTGAAATCTGTTAAATTAAGACCTAAATAAATACTTGTTCTTAGACAAAATACTCAATATTATAGATATAAATTTCCCAACCCAGTCTGTTGATTCAGTACAATTCCAATTAGATTTACAATGGGTGGCAACTTGACAAGCTAATTCTTACACTTACTCAGTATAACAAAGGGCCAAAATTCTTCTGAAGAATAAGAATCAGCTGTACCAAACAGCAAGATTTATCATAAAACTTCAGTAATTAGGTAGTGATAGATAAATAGGAAAAGGGAATGAAGGAAGAGCCCAAGTGATTCTTGATGGAGTGGACATTGTAGAACAGCGGGGAAAGAATGGAATATATTCAATTCACAGTGCCGGGAAAATTGGTTATCTTCTAAAAAATAAGGAATTTGGTTCTCACCTCACATCTATATAAAGATAAGTTCCAAGTGGGTTAAGTAATTAAAAATGAGGAAAGTATCTAGAAAATGTTTAGAACACAATATAGGAGAATATCTTCATAACCTGAGGTCATGAAACATACACACTATAAAGGCAAAGATTAATTTGACTATATTAGAACTAAGAACTTATTTATCACGAGACACCATAGAGTGAAAAGACAAGCCATACCTTCGAAGAAGGTTTTTTGTAACACACATAAGCAGCAAAGGATTAATATTCAGAATATATAAAGAATGATTGCTTATGTGGAAGACCAATGCATTTGTAATAGACTAGTGTGCAAAAAACATAAGCAGGTATTTTCCACAAGAGGAAACACGAATGGGCAATAAACATGAAAAGATGCTCAATGTTATTGATAATTAGGAAATTGAAAATTAAAACCACAGTGAGATACCCTTATATATTAATTAGACTACCCCAAAATTAAAAACACTGGCAGTACCAAGTGTTGGTACAGAATATATAAAGAATGATTGCTTATGTGGAAGACCAGTACATTTGTAATAGACTAGTGGGCAAAAAACATAAGCAGTTATTTTCCACAAGAGGAAACACAAATGGGCAATAAACATGAAAAGATGCTCAATGTTATTGATAACTAGGAAATTGCAAATTAAAACCACAGTAAGATACCCTTATATATTAATTAGACTGCCCCAAATTAAAAACACTGTCAGTACCAAGTGTTGGTGGGGATTGTTGAGTTAATCGAAACTCTCACCTACTTCTGCTGGGAGTATAAAGTTGTGTAACCACTTTGGAAAACTGTGAAATTATCTAGCAAAGTTGAACACACACACATATGCTATGACCCAACAAATCCATTCCCAGAGTATATCCTAAAGAAACTCATATGTGTGTACCAGAAGATGTGTACAAAGGTGTTCATAGCATCATTTCTATACTAGCAAAGATAATGGGCTTTTATAAAAATGCCTAGCTATAGTATAACAAATAAACAGTGTTAAACTTACGCAATGGAATGCTATTCTGAAATAAAAATGAGTATATTACTACTATATGCATTAAGTAAGATAAAGTTACAAATCAATAATAAGTGAAAGAAAGGAATACATAGCAAAAAACCTATAGTATCATTCCATTTACTAGTATAGACAATTCATTAACAGATATGTAAAATAATGTTTTGTTTAGGGATTCATACATAGATGGTAAAACTACAGAGAAATACTAAGGAATGATTAAAACAAAATTGAGGGTAGTGGTTACCTTAGGGTAAGGTGAATATAGGTGGTGATAGGAGAGGGGGGATAGGAGATAAGACGGGAGGAGTATATAGGGGACGTCTAATACTAGCAATAGTCTATTTCTTAACCAGGGTTGTGAGTACATAGATTTTCTTTTCATTATTATTCTTCAAACAGTATAGATGTGTTTTAAACCTTCTTTTTATGATATATTTTATAATAAAAAAACAAAAAGAAACAAGTTCTGAGGTGGAAGCGACTTGCCCAGAATAAGAAGTAGAGTTGGGATGTAAACCACCGTCCTTACTCGGGTGTCCTTTTCTGAAGCATTTAGAAATTGCTTTCTCTCTCTAAGAAACAAGTTCTGAGGTGGAAGCGACTTGCCCAGAATAAGAAGTAGAGTTGGGATGTAAACCACCGTCCTTACTCGGGTGTCCTTTTCTGAGCATTTAGAAATTTCTTTCTCTCTCTATTTTTTAAAAAAATAGATTCTTAGTGATTTCAGAGAGAAATGGAGAGGGAGAGAGAGAAGCATCGATGAGAGAGAATCATTGATCGGCTGCCTTTTGCACAGCTGGGGTCATTGGCGCATGTGTGTACTGGAGCGTTAGGGGCTGGGGATCAAGCCTGCAACCTGGGCATTTGTCCTTGACTGGAATTGAGCCTGGGACCCTTCAGTCTGCAGGCTGACACTCTATCCACTGAGCCAAACCAGCTAGAGCCCTCAGCCTTCTCTTGACTGTGGCTCTTTCTCTCCGTTGGAGCTGTGTGCTCCTGACTCTCCGGGCCTTGCAGCTCCTTCTCAATATGTAGATCTCCACCTTGGAACAGAAGTTAAGTTATGAGGCCATATTTCCAATTAGGACTTTGTATTTTCCTTCACTCCGTCATTAGAAGACAACATTGAAATCCAAATACCAGCTGTCAGTCATTCGCAGAAGGGTCAGTTTGCAGTCTAATTTCTTGAGCATTTATAAACGCCAGAAATATCTGGCAAATGCTAGAAAGGAGTTACCCCAAATCACTGACATCCATCAGAAAGGACTTTGGGGGTTGATGTTGTCCAAGCCTCTTATTTCATCTAGGAGGACACGGAGGCCTAGATAGGGCTAGAACCTTACCAAGGCACAGCCAGGACATGGTGGGGCTAGCTACAGAGCTCAACTCTTAGGCTCACTGGGATGTTGCCTCCTGTGGTCCAGTGTCGGCAACATTGTCCTGCTGTTCTCAGATACCTGAGAACACTCAGAATCATGGAGACACGTGGTATTAACAGTGCCTTTGTAGGTTTACACACTGGTTCCTATTATGACCGCTAGGTTGCAGTAATATGAAGAATCTCCTGACTCAGAGAAACACTCTGGGATACTCTGGATCATTTTGGTGATAACTACATTCTAACATCCACCATCAAGGGGATTCTAAAATCTTGGTTAATAAGGGTATTCATTGATTCAGCCAATATTTGCTCTTGCCTACCTAGTACAAAGCACAGGATTAGCATGTGTGGGGGTGGGGGTGGAGTGGGCAGAAGAGGCAAGAGACCTTGTTTTTAAAGAACTGAGACCCTAACAGAGTTGGATGGAGAAAGGTGAATCAAAATGTCGCCATAAAGGTGGTGTATTTTTTGTTGTTGTTGCTGCTGCAGTTGATTACCACAAACTTGGCTTTAAACAACACCAATAAGGCTGTTCCGCTCCTTTTGGTTTTATGAATTGGATCCTTTGCAAGATGTTCTCTTGGTAAAAGGCCTCTGTTACTGTAAAAACCTTGGAAACTGCTGTGGTCCTCACTGACAAGCATTGATATCTCACTTTGCCCTGTGGTTATGGGGACCATAGACTCATCCATCTAGGCTTTCTCACCCCATCGTTCACAACATGGATTACCTTAAGGTGACAATTTGATGACACCGTTCTCATGGTGCCAGCTCATCCTTAGCTACTTAATTGGCCATGAAATATCAGGGAGAGGCAATTCCAAAGTCAGCCAGCTCTGGAGGGAGCATGCTCGGGCTGGCTGCAGTGCTGGTAAGATGACCCTTCCCAGAAACATGTGTCTTCCTGTGCCTTCTGTCGGAGTGGCTCTCATGGAGGGCAGCACCAGCCCCTAACGCTCCAGTACACACATGCGCCAATGACCCCAGCTGATACCCTTATTAACCAAATGTTAGAATGCCCTTGGTCGTGGATTTCAGAATCTAGTTATCGCCAAAATGATCCAGAGTATTCCAGTGTTTCTCAGATTACTGCAACCCAGAGCTCACCTCCTCCACCTCTCCCATCAACACAGGTCAGACCGATGGCGGCAATACTAATATTAACACCTACTGTGTGTTAGGCGCTATTGTTGTCAGTGCTTTTATTTAGCCCTTAAGGATACTGTGATTACCCTACATTGTCTTCCTGGATCTGGTTTCAAACCCAGCAGGTCCGACTTCAGAGCCTTGACCGTCCCGCATACATCCCACTATTTATTACACGCCTATGATATTTAGATACGTAAACTAAGTAGTGAGCAAAACAGACACGCCTCTGCCTTTATGGAGCTAACAATGCAGTGGGAAGGCAGGCACCAGTCATTCATCAAATATGAAATTACAAATGGCAGTAAGGCTGTAGAGGAGAGGTATGGGGAGCTGGGAAAACATATGTCAGAGCACCTGATCTAGGTTGGGAAAGTCAGGGAGAGTTTCACTGGGAGGTGACATTGGAGGTGGAGGTTGAGTGGGCATTAACTAGCCTGGGGATCTTGTTTTCACCCTGAGGAAGGTGGGTGTAGAGCAGAGGGAGACCAGGGCACTGCAGGAGGAGGGGATGAGGCTCTAGGACAAGAAGGGTTAGAGAGGGATGATGACAGCACTATTTTCTCAGGTGACTTCATGTTTGCAGATAGCCCCGGAGTTAGCAAGAGGAGGAAGGGTAGCTGGAGAAACATCCTTGCCCAACCCACCCGAATGGGCTGATGGGATTTAGCAAAGTAACATGCGTGGTCCTGGGCAGAGGCCCATTTGTTGGGAGGCAATGGGAAGACAGGACGGAGATCCTGCCCTTCCAATTTCCCTCTCTGAGCCCAGGGGAGCTACTTTCAGCATCTGGCTTCCTTCCCCTGAGATGGAGGTGGCTGCTTTTGGACCACGGCTAAATTAGTTCCTGGCACTTGACTTTAGGGGCTTGTTAATACAGAAATCCAAGAAATTCAGCCAGATCTCAGTGTTAACCAGGCAGGTAAGATGAGCGTTCCAGCTGTCTCGGGCTGTGACTGGGACTCTGTCATTGTCCTTTCCCTCTTTTACTTTTATCAGAAGTAGTCTGCCTACCATTGGCCCGTCTCTCCCAAGCTTGCTCATTTCCAATTTTCTCTATATGAATTAGAACCAATGCTTGCAAGTGTCATAAACTCAGTTGGAGCTAGAAAAAAAATGGGGCTTATTATAAGGATATTGGAATGTTTCATGGAATCCAAAGAGAGAAATGAGGCTGGGCGTTAAGAACAAACAGAACCAGGTGGTGGAGCATAAAGCAGGACCCCCTCTCCAATTCCGTAACTGATGGGAGGAGGGGGGGCTCTCCTTAATCCCCTCGCTCACGGGTAGAATAGAGAGAGCTAGTCCTGCCCAGGAAGCAGAAAAAAGCCCATGTGCAAAAGGGAGGGGATGTCCTACTTCTTGCTGTCAACCACTAATAAAACTTTGATTACTGATAAAATGTGGTCCAGTGAATGTCTAGACCTGACCAGTCGGATTAGCCATCCTTCCCCCAGCAAGAAAAGAAAGTGCGGGGATGTGGAGAGGAGGTAGAGTGTTGCTAGATGAGCCCAGTTGGGAATATGAGGCAGAGAGGACATTGCCCATCAATGCTGGCAAATTGACGGGGGTCTCAGAAGGTCACCTACACCAGCAAGACACTCACGCAGCAGCCCTGGCCTGTCTAGATCTCATTCTGTTTCCAGTATTCTCCTGCTCTGATGTCACACTGGGCACTGGCTCCTCATTGGCCCATCTCCCCAAGGTGGCTTCATAAAAAGGGAAGACTTACTTCCTATTGGCTCACACACACCCAACATTGTCATAGCAGAAGCGAGGGCTTACTCCTCATTGGTCCAGCTGCTTCTTCTTTCTTAGTACATCAAAATGTCATAAAGGCAGAAACGAACATATTTTTGCATCAGCATTTGTCAGTGGACATAAAGTTGTTTTTGCTTTATTATCACAGCTCTTGCTCAGCATTTGCTTTCCTCTTTTTATGTTTCAAGGTAAAATAACCATGAGCAGAATTTTAAGAAAATTCTTGTTATAGATTTTGAGGCTTTAGGTCCAAAACATGGTACAGAGTTGGAAAAAGAGCTATTCCTTCTGCCTCTTCATGGAGCTCACCCAGATTCTGCCCAACAAGTTCTGCATCTTAGTACAGGAGTGAGGGGCTGGGACTCTTCCTTGGGGCTATGTCTCAGCCCTTGGGGGTAGCAGTGGCTGCTCCTTACATCTGTTATTCCTGTATGCTTTAGAGTTCTCTTTACTTATCCTTTTACTGCTGATATACAGTAGACCATTGAACAACATGGGTTTGAATGATTGGTTCACTTATAGGTGGATTTTTTTTTTTCAATAAAGTCGGCCCATGTCTCAGCCCTTGGGGGTAGCAGTGGCTGCTCCTTATATCTGTTATTCCTGTATGCTCTAGAGTTTTCTTTACTTATTTTTTTACTCCTGATATCAGTAGACCCTTGAACAACATGGGTTTGAATGATTGGTTCATTTATAGGTGGATTTTTTTTTTCAATAAAGTCGGCCTTTTGTATCTACAGGTTTCACATTGATGGACTCACTCAACCACGGATTGAAATCAGTACTTTCAATCTGTAGTTGAAAATCTGTGGTTGGGAAAGGGGAAATCTGTCTCAGATCCGTGGTTGGTTGAATCCGCAGATGTGAAGGACCAACCTGTCCAAAGTCATACATGGGTTTTCAATTGTGTGGGGTCAATGCCCCTTGCCCCCGTGTTGTTTAAGTGTCAACCGTAGTCACTAATTCTTATATTAAACTTTCCCTGGTCAAATTATTGTGTGTTTCTCCTGATTGGAACACACACAGTTAGTCAGTGAAGGAGCTGGGATTCCTGTTATATTAAACTTTCCCTGGTCAAATTATTGTGTGTTTTCTCTCTCCTGATTGGAACACACACAGTTAGTCAGCGAAGGAGCTGGGATTCCTAAAACTCGTGGTGATGAGAGGTGAGCCTGTCCTGTCTCCTTTCCTACTTTCTGCTCCCCCATCACCGCTGGTTGGTTGGGGTATGTACACCTGACCTCTACCTGTTCCAAGCATCGTCTTTCTCCCTGGAGTGAAAGAGAGACAGACTCTGCCTGGAGCTCCTGAAGTGGGAGACCGGGCAGGGTCAGAGGCGCGGTAGGGCGGAGCCTTGGACAAGGGCGCCGACACCATCCGAGGAAGGAGGTAGTTTGAAGAGGGAGGAAAATGGGGCAAAACAGCTGAGCAGGTGAGATGGAGATACCAGCCTCGGTGATGTCCTCACTCTAAGAGGGTTCTGGAACATTCTCCTGAATAAAAACAATAACATTTATTTGCCAGCCAGCATTTGTGTGTGCTGGCAAAGAAACCTTTTCATACGTGACCTCACGTCACTGTCAGTAAGCCGTGGCTGTGCTCGCCTTTCCACAGATGGCCTCGTGTCACCTCCCTAACAATCCTGTGACAGATGCTGGTCTCACTCCCTGTGAGACTGAGGACAGCAGCCCAGGGAGTGACCTGCCCTCCGTGGTCTGACAGCAGGACGGTGGCAGAACTGGACGTGGATCCATGCGGTTTCACCCAGAGCCCTATGGCTCATCTCTACCTAGTTACTTTGGAATCGTTAGAAACAATAACAGCAAACACACAAAAACCCCAAAACACCTTTTCTATTCACGCCGTTGTGTGATGTCTGATCCTTGGCACTAGGCAACCGTGACTGGAATAGAAGTTTCACAAAGGATTTTGTTTTCCCCTCTGGGTTTATCTTGCTTGACTATGGTACCAGTGACAACATCTGCTTTGTAGCTTTATAGATTCTTTTTCAAAGCGTGTACTTGAAGCGTGACTGACTATTTGATTTTGGGGCTGAGTGAATATGTTCTCTTTCTCTGATAACACACATCTCTTGGGCACATGGCGACTGAACTGTCCGGATTGCTTAATTCATCTGAGCAGCCCATGTCCCACGCTTAGCTTCTTGCCAGCTCTTCGCATCCCCTTTTGGAGACTCTATTTGAACAGGGTTTTTACACTTTATACATAATTTATTTACTAATTCAGGTGCTCATCCAGCAATGAGCATTTACTGAGTGCCTGTTCTTTCCTAGACATTGTGTGGCAGCCGGAGAGTGCAAATGACAGTGAACTTGCTTTGAAGAGCTCACAGGGTTGGGTGTGGAGAGGAAGGTGGGAAAGAAGGTCACTGATGACCCACAGCATCCCAAGTGCTATCGCAGAGGTCAGCACAGTGGTGACAGGACCCCAGAAGAGCAGCATGTGCTTCAGACTGGGGTCCCAAAAAGGCCAGGAGGGAGGTTAGGAGACCTGCAGGAGAGCCTAGTGTAGCAAAAACATGGGGTGAGTGGAATGTGGGCAGAATGACCATCAGATCACACTCCGGGGGCTCCAGGGGGCAGACTGAGAAGGAGCCTTACTGACAAGGGAAGGAACTGGCTGGAAGGGCTGAGGCCGGGGCATGTTGCCGCCAGGGGGATTTCTTATGGTGGCGGTGTGGTGAGCGGGGTGGAGTGGCAATTGCCACTGTCAGGAAATCCAGTGGGAGGTAGTGGCTCTGACTCAGGAGAACAGTGGCCGTGGGGAGGGAGGAGAGAAAACAGATCTGAGAGCCATTTGGCTGAACTTGATGACAGCGTAGAGCAGTGGGTGAGGGAGAAGAAGGCATCCTTCGCTCTTAGGTCAGTGGCTTGTGGTGCTGGCACCGTGTACGGAGACGGTGATGGAGGTGGAGGAGCAGGCACGGGGACTGGGCCCGGATGGAGAGGTGAGTTCCGATTTGAGCATGCTGCAATAGATGTGCCTGACGGACACTTAGAAGAATGCTGGGCATTTGGTGTGAGAATGCCAGAGGGCGGGCAGAACCAGAGAGACCATGCTCAGACAGCATCCACAGCTGCCCTGGGCGAGATGGGATGGTGGTGTAAGGACAACTCTTTTGCTGCTCTCAGACATCCTGGATCTTTGAAGTTTTTTACTTGAAAAATTCCCCTGTCTGTTTTTGGGGTGCATAGTCAAATCATAATGTCGGTGCACCCAGTACCCCTGGTTTCCTGGAGAGTGTATCTCCTCACCCATTGGGATGCAGCGTGTTGGAGCTGATGTGGAGGAGTCTGCTGCCTCGCAGTTCATTGATACATTCCTTGCATTTGGCACCCGCCGTCCTCTGGCCATCCCCGAGTCAATGGGATTCTAATATTCCTTCCCCTGATCCAACCAAAGCTCTTTGTAAATTGGACTCAGCAGGAATAAGTCCAGTGACCTCATAAATAGTGGAAATGATTGCAAATCAGAATTCATATATGTTCCAAACTCGGTGGGTATCCTTCCCCCCACAAAGGAAGCAATCATCGCTTTCAAATTTCTGTTTGCCCTTTCACTCAGCTACGTTGGAAGAAAATATATAGATTTTTGCTATACAAGCCTAAAAGGCCCACTTCCTCCACGCCGAAAAAATGAAAGTCCTATGTCTGGCCTGGTGTGGTTGGGTGGTCCCACGTGGGGAAGCACCAGAGATGTGAGCCTGGCTGGGGGCTCATGGGAAGGGTCTTCCATGGGCATCGTAGAAAAAATGTCACACTCAAAGGGACTCTTTTAAAAAATGGTGGCAGACAGTCAGAGAAAGATAAATATCACATGATCTCACTCATTTATGGAATATAATAAACAACATACACTGATGAACAAAAACAGATCCAGAGACAGAGAAGCATCGATCAGACCGTCAAACCTCAGAGGGAAGGTAGAGGAGGGTGGGGGTCAGGGGGAGAGATCAACCCAAGGGCTTATATGCAAGCATATAGGCCTAACCAATGGACACAGACAACGGGGTGGGGGGGTGAGGGCATGAGTGGGGAGGATGGGGGGTAATGTGGGGATAAGGACACATATGTAATAACTTAATAAAAAAATTAAAAAAAAATGGTGGCAGAGAAGGCCAATGCGCCCTCCACATCTGTGTTTTCCCTCCTTCCATGGCACACTGTTTCCCTGCCGCGGAGGTGGAGCCTGTGACTCATTTTGGCCAAGGGAACACGGGCAGAGTGACCATGCCCCTCCCAGGAGACCCTCCGCATTCTCTTTCTTTTTTCTGGTTTTGCAGTGATCAAGTGGAGGGCTCTGAGTCCCTAAAAGGTAAGGGAGCTACGGGGAGTTTGAGCCCCTGAATGATGGCATGGAGTGGAGTCCCATCCACTGACCTGCACTGAACTATGACGAATAGGAAAGAACGCTTTCTTGTGTTTAAGCAGTGAGATGTGGGGGTTCTGATGCAGAAATCAGGTTATCCTGTCTGATACCTGTTTCTTCTCTGAGTACCGTCTCAGGAGCCCTGCTTAGATTTGTATGGAAAAGCCTTCTTCTGCCCTGCCCTGTTCTTCCCCTGGCCTCCCCCTGCGTTTTCCTACAGAGAGATAGATGGACCCCACAACTTCTGGCTGTGATGTAAAAAAGCACCTAACTAGAGTGAGGGCCAGGGGTTGCTTGGAGGAGAGCCTGGAGAGTCTCGGATTCTCATCCTGCCTGTCACTTTCACTAGCTGATAAATCACTTAATTTTGTCTAATCTCAGTTTCCTCACTTGTGAAATGGGTGTGAATGAAGGGTTGCTGTGAGGAGTTAAGATAACGTGTCCAAAGGCGCTTTAGAAATTGTAAAGCTCAAGATGCCTGTGGTTGACGATCAGGATCAGTCGAGCAGGAGGATGTTAAAACTTCCCTGAACGATGTCTGCCCTCCCACTGTTCTCTCACCTTTCCTCTGCATTTGTGGGTGTTCACATTCTTTTAGTGGGAGCCCCAACCATGTCAGGTTGCATTGCTGGAAATAGTTTTTTGATAGTATTTATAGAAAGTTAAGGTTAATTTTGCTTACTCTCAATGCTGTTTTTTTCCCCCCCTGTCCTTTTAGTTGTTGGTAGATTTATGGAGGGAGAATTCATAGCAGAGTTAATAAGTCAATTAAATTTCATTTAGCTTAGGAAAAACCTCCCTTCTAAAACTGCCCAAGAAACGAAACTACATCTACTCACAGAAATTGCAGCGCTTTTCTCTGCATAAACAATTTCTTTTGGTGTTTTATTGTTTTTGTGTCCTAAAAGGACAGAGAGATTCACCAGTCTTGGAGTTTCCATAATTTAAGAGCAAGCATTTGCTTTTTCTAATTCGTCCTAATGAGCCCACATTTTTTCTTTATCAGGCCCATTTTCTCTGGCAAAAGGTCATCACAGGCAATCATCCATGTCTGCTGGGTATAAATTGCTTTCATAACAATTTTCATTTGCCTTGGAAAATGCACCAGGCTGGAAACATGGCCACTTTGTATCGATGACAGCGCGCATCACACTTCCCCCACTTACACTGGAATATCAACCTTCCGAAAAATAAAAAGCCATGGGCTTAGGAATGTGAGCTGAGGAGGGGACTGTCAGGACTCCTTCCTGCCTGAAGGGCCTTTGCTCTCAGGCCCTGCTTTCCAGACCTGCAGGACTGTCTTGCTTCCTCTCTGTGGCTCACCCAGGCTCTAGATCCCATC
>NW_005360425.1:3869912-3874209 GCF_000412655.1 Myotis brandtii | reverse complement strand
CCTCCTTGCCTAGGCCTTGGACATCGATTCCTCTTTCCCGTGTGCCCCACGGCTGCAGGCTGGTCAGGCCTCCTCCCAGCCACAGTCTCAGCTCTTGCACAACCTGGGCCGAGCCCAGGGACCCTGTGGTAGTCAGAGAATGGGAGGAGCTCATTAAACATTTAGTATTTTATCTCCAAAAGCTCAAGTGTGTATTCTGTTGATTAATTCGCTCCTTCACTCGACAAAGATTATTGAGCATCTACTCTGTGCCAGGCGCTGGGCACACAGATCACGTTCCTGCCCACAGAGCGCTTAGGGCCCAGGGGTGGAGACGGACAACTGTACATCACATTGGCATGGGGCTCGGGTCAAGACAAACAGACACAGCATTCTCACGGAGAGGCTAGACCAGCACTGTCTCCAAGGCATATAATGTGGGCCACTAATGTAATTTTATATTTAAAGTTATACAGAATGGCTTTTCTTTTCTTCTTGTGGTGCTCAGTTCCAAGAATTTTAACACATGGAATAGATTCATGTACCTACACCACAGGCTGCAGAACCTCCCAAAGCTCCCCTGGGCTCTCCCTTGGTTGTCACAACCTCCCCACACCTATTGGTTGTGGCAGCTACTTATCTATTCTCCGTAGTTTGGTCTTTTTATGAATGTCAAGTAAATCGAATACATAGAATCATATCGTTTGTAACCTTTCGTGGTTGTCTTCTTTCATTCAGCTTAATGTCTTTAAGATTCATCCAAACTGCTGGGTTTATCAATAGAAAGAACTATTTTTTATTGTGAGCAGTTTTCCATGGTGTGGACGGACCACAGTTTGTCTGTTCACCCTCTGAATGACGTTAGAGTTGTGTCCAGCTTCTGGCTATTGTAGGTAAAGTGGCTGCCTTAGTCGGTTTGGGCTGCTCTAACAAACACCATAGACTGGGCGGCTTAACAACGACAGAAATGCATCTCTCACAGTCCTGGGGGCTAGAAGTCTGGGATCAGGGTGCCGCATGGTTGGGTTCTGCTGAGAGCCCTTCTCGGAGTTGCAGACTGCTGACCTCTCTCTCGATCCTCACATGGCAGCAGGAAGGCGAGAGAGCTCGTGGGGTCCTTGTATAAGGGCACTAATCCCAGTTATGAGGGCTCCATTCTCATGATCTAATTACCCCCCACAAGACCCCACCTCCAAATCCATCACATTCAGGATTAGATGTCAACATGGGAACTTTGGGGGGACACAACATTCCGTTTATACAGCTGCTCTGAACATTTATACACAGGCTTTTGTGTAAACATAAATTTTCACTTTTCTAGGGTAAACATCCAGGGCGCAGGGTTGCTGGGCTGATATGGGAGTGTATGTTTAACTTCATCAGAAACGGCCCACCCTTTTCCCAGAGTGGCTGTACTGTTTTGCATTCCAGCAGCAATGTATGAGAGTTCCAGCTGCTCCTCGTCCTCGCCAGCTCTTGGCATTGTCAATATTTTTTATTTTGGCCGTTCTAACAGGTGTGGAGTGGTATCCACTGTGGTTTCAATTTGCATTTCCCTAATGACCAGTGATGCTGAACATCTTTTCATGTGCTTATTTGACCTCCTTGTACCCTCTTGGGTGAAGTGTCTGCTCTAGCCCTTTGGCTGTTTCTTATTAATGCATTTGATAATTCTTTATATTCTGGCTACAAACCCTATGTCAGATAGGTGGTTTGAAAATATTTCTTCTCAATCTGTAGCTTGCCTCTTAATTCTCTTGTTAGTATCTTTGGCAGAACAAATTTTTAAAATTTTTATGAAGTCCAATGTATGAACTTTTTTATGGGGTGTGTTTTTGGTGTCATTTCTAAGAGCTCTATGTATTTTAATTTTTTCTAATGTCCATTTAAAAAAAGTAAAAGCAAACAGGCAAGAAATGAATTCTAATAACGTATTTTATTGAACCCCAATACTTCCAAAACACTATACATGTAATTGCTCTAAAAGTTAAGGAGGTATTTTTCATCCTTTCATTGTGTTTACTCTTCAAAATCAATTGTGCATTTCACACTCACAAACCAGCTCACTTCCGACTATCCACGTCTCAAGTGCTCAATAGCCACGTGTGGCTGGCGGCTGCTGTGTTGAGAGCGCAGAGTTTGATCATGTGAGACATTTGCAAAGGTGATGATGGGCAGCTTTTGAACCCCTCACCCACTCTGAAGGTACAAAAAGGAGGAATTCAAGATTCAGAGAAGATCTGGGGGAGGATTTCTTCAGAGAAAGCTGTGCTGTGAGTTTCACTCTGTCCCCGGGAGGGGTGAGACCTGCTGCCTTTCATTTCTAAACCAGATGATGGAGCCACAGGGAGAGGAGGGTTTGGGGAGAGGAGCAGTGGAAAGGGGTGGTGTTGTGCTGTGAGCCCCGAGGGGAAGGCTGTGGGATACCGGCTTCTTGCCTCATGTCTTGAGAAAGGTCTTTCCTGGGTCACTTGAGAGCTTAATCCACATGCCCTCTAGTTTGAGGGACACAGTTCCCTGGTGTTTGGTTTACACCCAAGACACCTAAAGGTCAAGAGAGTGCCTGAGGCAGCTGGGCAGCCTGGTAGAAGCTGCTGCATTCGGAGGCCCTGCCCTCCCATCTGTTGGGATAAGGAATGTTTTCTGAGAATGTGGGAGAGGGAGAAGCCAGCGAGAGGTCCTCTCCAGCTGGGCCACCTTGCCATCGGGCCTCAGCAGAGAGCCGCTAGAACTGTCACCCCAGCCCTGGGACCTCTCCTTGGATGGCATGCAGAGAGGAGGAGGAGGTAAGCGGAGCCAGAAAGTTCTCTTTGGGCTGGTGCATGGAGATGTCGCTGTTCCTGAACTGAGCAGGTGTTTGCAGCGGACTTCTTCCCTTTCTCTTGCGGGTTTTCTGCGGCCCTGCTCTCTCTTGGGTGCAGTCCCCTTGACCATGGGGAATGTGTCTCCGCTGAGGCATCTTTCTATGCAGAAACCACCGGGTGCTGTCAGGGTGGGTGCAGGAGGAGAGAGGCACCGAGAGCCAGGCCCTGTGGCCTGGCATCACACACGCCTAGTTCAAAGCTTGGCTCCTCCACGTATGGCTGTGGGATCTGGGGCAAGTTAAGTAATCTCTGCTACCCTCAGTTTCCTCATCTGTAGAATGGGATACTCATTTCTTTCCCCTTTGGTGGGAATTCATTGAGATAATGCATGAGAAGTCTTACCACAGGATGTGGCATAGTTGCTGAGGGTTTTATCCCCTTTGCCCTTCATTCTTGCCCTCTGCAGAAGGGAGGGACTCTAGTGCATTTGGTCCTCTTTCATATAGGGCTCTGTGACGCACTACCCTTTAATACTGCTTCATCAAGGCCTGACCCCTCCAGGCAGTCCTCCATGACTGCCCCAGTGCCAGGTGTGAGGTCTTTTGCTCCTTTCCCTGACCTCCTGTTAGTGACCCTCTCTTGGTTCTGAGTGTACAGGGCCTTGTATGGTTTGCAGAGAATCTCTCCAGCCGCCCTTTCCAGGAACTGCTCCTCTCCACCCTTGTGTCCATCATGGGAGCTATGTTGGTGGACTGTAATTCTATTCCCTGGACACCGTTGGTTGTCCTAGGGGTTCTGAAATGAGCCATAGATGTCCCTAGGAATTTTGGACCCAGAACGAGGAATGACAGGTTTCTCTCTCTGGGGGCAGCCAAGGCCATCACATCTCTAGCACTGAAACTATTGGCAGCCCTGCCACAGGCGCCACTGCATGGAAGGAGAAAGTCAGGCCTCCAGGAGCTGTCACAGAAGAGAGGGAGAGAGGAGCATTGGAGAGAGGGCTGGCGGCTTTCAGGCTCTTGGTTCTGGTTATTCCTTAGGTTCTGTGAGACACGCTAACATCCTCATAACCAGCTCTCTCCTCGCTGAAGCTAGTGTGAGTAGGATGTGTCACTCACAGTGCAAAGGGCTCTGAGCAGTGGCAGTGTGCTTCTGTTCCACGTGGCCACCCTGCCTTCCCACCTTGCCTGTGAGCCTCCCGGGGCAGAGACCCTGCCCCTCACTCTGCGTCTGCCCACAGTGCCCGGAATAGCGCCTGGCTCCGCAGCTGCTCCAGCAGATGTGCCGCTGACAACGAGGCTAAATCACAGATTCTGCTCATGGAAGTTTTCTATATATTCCATGTATGATGTCATACGACCACTTTAAATCAATGCTCACAATTCTGGTTTAAATGTGCTAAACATCCTTGTGGCAAGGACTGGGGGGCCCTTTTGGAAAAAAGCTCCTGGAAGGTGTTTTGTAGAGTTTCAGGTGGATGGGTGTTGCTAGGAGAAGTCACTGTACTTGCCACC
>NW_005360425.1:3860870-3869897 GCF_000412655.1 Myotis brandtii | reverse complement strand
CCCCAGGCTGCCTGCTCCCCCTTCCCTTCCCCTGTTCCACAAGCAGCCAATTGAAAAACGCAAACATGGAGGACGCTGAGGTCACAGGGGCCTCTCTGTGGCTGTAGATGAGCAGAGGGTTTGACTCTTTTGCAAGGCTCTTTGCACACATTATTTCATCTGACTCCTGACTAAGGGGTAACATCCGTGAGGACAGAAATTTGTTTTTGTATTTCATACACCACCTAGCCCGAGCTGGCCTTTTCAGTAAACACTTTGCACCCAGATTCTTTCAATGATATTTGTTACGTGCCATCATGAGCCTGGGCCTGAGGTATTTCTCATGTGCTCCCTCATTTAGCACAGGGACCCCATGACTCAGGGCCTGCGATTCCTATTTTGCAGATAAGAAAGCAGACACAGAGAGGTCAAGCAACTTGTGCCACGCCACACAGCCAGCTCGTCAGCGGTTGAGCTGGCATTTGTCAACATGTCGAGTTCTATTTCCACCATAACATGTGGGAAAAAACATGATGGAGGAGCCTCATGAGTGAGCTGTTCTTCCAAAAAGAAGAAGGTGACAAATGATTCCCTCAAACTGGGGAAAAATTAGTCTCAAGCGGGGTTTCTGTCCTTGATTCTGCAGCATGAGCAGGGCTAGGACTTGGGAGAGATGAATGGACACGCACCTCAATGCAAGATTTAAGGGGATGACACAATACTCAGTCTTCAAGAGAAATAGTATTTTAATACAGTGTTTTTTTAGAAGTCAAAATTAATGAAAAAAATCTGTGATTAATAACAATATCAGCATTTCAGTGAAAGGCAGGTCCTTTTGATAGGGCCAGGATTAGGGTGAGGTGAATGACCCGAACTGTGCAAGGTCAAGGCTGGACCATGACAGGGATGGAAGACATTGCTATGGGTCCACCAAAGGCCGTTTGTCCTCCTCAGAGACGACTACAGTCTCATTCTCCTCGCAGTTAAGCGTGGCCATGTGACCAGGTTCTGGCCAATGAGATGTCAGTGGAATTGACGTGAGCCATTTCAGACCCGGCCATGAAAAACTCCAACATTTGATCTCCGTGCTCTTTCCCTCTCCCAGCTCGATACAGTTGAGCAGGGTGACCTCAGAAGCCAAGGATTAAATCTGACAGAGCCACTGGAAAAAAAGAGCCTGGAAAGTGGGGTCACTGTGGAGAAGAGCAGCCACTGGGAAGATCAAGACTTGAAGGGAATAAAATAAAACTTATACTATGTATATAATATATTATATTTAAAAAATGAGTACCTTGAATCCATTAAGGTCGCAGCCACTGGGAAGATCAAGACTTGAAGGGAATAAAAAAAAAACTTATACTATGCATATAATATATTATATTTAAAAAACGAGTACCTTGAATCCATTAAGGTTTGGAGGGGTTGCATGCTCCAGCAGCTAGTATAGGGTGTCCCAAAATTCACGCAAGATTTGAATTTTGCGTGAGCATTAACAACAACAACAACAACAAAAAAATAAAAGCCTAATTTTACTTGGTTTATTGAATCAGATTCTAATATCTGTTGCCCTTTGATTTCAATCCCTTCAATTTGATAAGCATTGCCAAGTACCAATTATGGCCCAGGAGCAGGGACAATGAAGACCAATGAAGACCACGGCTTTGCGTATGTGCCAGCAAAGCCACGGAGGCCATTTACCCGATGTGCTATTCCCTACATAACCCTATACTGTATACTTTATGAATCAATAAAAAATTTACAATTTTTAATTATAAACCTGTGTTTTCTATCAACATTACTTGTTGCGTGAATTTTGGGACACCCTATATTATTACCTTAACTAATACAGAATTTGGCACCAGACGTGGGATGCTGTTATTGCAAAAGCCTAACGTATGTGACTTTGCCTTGGCGGGCAGGGGGCATGCAGCCTGGAAACTGATCGTGGAGGCTGGAAATACGGAAACCCACAGTGCACAGGGGCAAACCCTTTGGTTCAGCGGTCCCCTGGGATAACTTGGAAGGGAGACCACGGGTCTACTTAGCCTGTTGCTCCAGGGAACACAAGTGGAAGGAGTCAAAGCGGTAATGTGCTGGGTTTTACTCTCTGCTCTTGACAATGTGTTACAAGAAAGAGATGAGCTCAGGAGAGATTTGGCCGATCAGCCTTAGAACAGCTCCCGAGTCCCTGAACTTGCACCAGAAGAAAGCAGCTGCCCAAGTTGCACAGCCTTCCAGGAGGGAGTGCCCTCCTACACCCACTTCCGCGGTGGCCACGGAAGATAATGGGCGCACCTGTGAGAACTCGGAGTTAGGAGCCACACGAAATAATGACTGTGGGAGATCCTCCCAGAGAACAAAGTCAGCACCTACTAGTAATTAGGGAAACTTCCCCGCTGTGATGGCGGGCACACCTCTCCTTACTCCTTTAAATTCAGGTAAAAGATGGCTTGTCTCAGCCTCCCTCCTCTTACCTCTCGCTGGGTGTGTGTCCCCTGATGCCGGGAGTGCTGTTGGGGAGTATGGCCCGATTAGCATTTCACATCCCACTAGCAGCAATATAATCGTTTCTGGAACACAGTATACACCAGCAGCTTTTACATGCTTATATTCTTTAGCCCAGCGATGTTCAAGATTTTTAAGCGGTGTGCTACAGGGAATTTTAAAACATGCAGTACCTGACTATTTAGTCAGGGGCACTGACCTCTTTTCCCTTAGACTGTCAAATAAGACCGGTCAAGTTTAAGAACCCATTGTGGCGCTCGAGTCAAAAAGTTTGCCCACCCCTGCCTTAGACTGTCAAATAAGACAATGACAACAGCCAACACAACAATAGCTGTCCTATGTGAATGAATAAAAATATAGTTTTTTTTTTTGTCAGATGGGCAAAATATATATTTTTCGATGTGGAGCAGAATTTTGGTAATTGGTTTATGTGTGCCATGAAATGAAAAAGGTTGAAAATTGCTGCTTTAGCCCAATAATTCCATGTCTAGGACCCTAGTCCAAGGAAATCATCTTGTATGTAGATAAAGATTTAAATACAAAGAATCTAACGCTATGTTACTTAAATGATAAAAAATTGGAGACTAGCCCAGCCGGTGGGCTCAGAGGTTGGGTGTCAACCTATGAACCAAGAGGTCCCCGGTTCGATTTCCGGTAGGGGCACATGCCCAGGTTGCAGGCTCAACCCGCAGTGGGGGGGCGATCTACAGTGGGGGTGTATGCAGGAGGCAGCTGATCAATGTCGCTCTCTCATCGATGTTTCGATCTCCCTCTCCCTTCCTCTCTCTCGAAAATCAATAAAAACGTATTTTTTTTAAAACCTATGAACCAAGAGGTCCCCGGTTCGATTTCCGGTAGGGGCACATGCCCAGGTTGCAGGCTCAACCCGCAGTGGGGGGGCGATCTACAGTGGGGGTGTATGCAGGAGGCAGCTGATCAATGTCGCTCTCTCATCGATGTTTCGATCTCCCTCTCCCTTCCTCTCTCTCAAAAATCAATAAAAACGTATTTTCTTTAAAAATTGGAGACTGCCTAAATATTCAACAGTAAATTCAATAAATGATTGAGTAAATGTATAGTATATTTATAGAGTGGGTATTATTCATGCATTAACTTCTTTTTGGATATGAAAAGTTTTTACTAACTTGGGGAAGTGCTTATCATGCAGAACTGCATGTCTCAGACTTCAGCTACGGAAAAGACACAGGCACAGAAAAAGGGCTGAAAGGGAAGATGTGACAACGTGCCTGGTGAGTGGATGGGGAATTACAGGATTTACTAGAGATAATACCTTGGAGTTTTTGGTGATTAGCTGTGTGATCGTTGGCCGCAGGTGGGCCTGTTTTTCCATTTGTAACAGAGAAAGGGCTGCCCGGGATGATATGGAGCTGGCCTTTCCAGTTCAAAAAAATCTATATACAAATGTGCTGAATCACCCCCTCGTTGATCGTTCCTTCTCCTTCCTTAAGGTAAAACCAAGCCTAAATCTTGGAGCCTGAGAGACTTTGAAATTGGCCCTCATTCTAATTCTCAAGTTCTTAGCATGAGAGCAACATTCAATATGGTTCTGAAATATCTTATGCAAAAAAGTGCCAGAGTCATAGACTGAAATATTTATTTGAATATAAATGAACTCAGATGTGCCAAAATACGTTCCCCCTGTTGTCATGGACACAAATGCCTGACTTTATGATTTGCATTTCTTTTCTAATGGGTACAATATGTTTCAGCTCCTCATTGGATACGAGAAACTCGCCATTCTGTGAACTCCCCCAAATGTCAGCCAGTGGGGAACTTTGGTGCCTTGATTCCGCTCCACGGAGCAGCTGAAAATAAGTTTTGTCCCCATGGGGTCAGGACAGTGGCTCAGAGAGTCTCCACTCCTCCCTGCCAGCTTCCCTGGGAGATGCCAGCAGTGGGCTTGAGAGGTGCCAGGGAGCCTTCCTCCCACTGGTCTCTTCTTCAGCTCAGCCCCTCCCACCTTCCCCGGAGTTCTCCTTTGCTCTCTTGCTCTTGAATAGCGAGGGCTGCAAGCAGTCCTCTTACACAGACACCCCTGGTGCCCGCCAGTACCTGCTCTTTCTCCCGTGGGCTCCCTCTGGATCTCGGGGTGCCATCTGCCCCTCCCTCTGAGCTCAAATCCTCAGAATCATGTTCTCCCCGTTCCTCTTCACTGCAAAGAATAAATAAAGTAAAATAAAAATCGCCAAATCCTGCAATTCTACCTCTTAAGGATCCCCTGGCTCTCACTGAGCCTTCTTCCAATACGTTTTCCACAAAATAGGGAGAAAAGTCTTTCTAAAGTCACGTGGGGCCTGCTAATGGGATCTTGTCATAGTTTTTCTTAAAACCCTTTAATGGTTTGACCCTGGTTTTAAGAGAACATCCCAGACCCTTACCATGGCTTTTGAGGCCCTGTCCTGTCTCGCTCCTGTCCCCCTTTTCAATCTCATCTCATGCCATCCTCTCCTGGGCTCCCTGTATCCCAGGCCCCCTGGCCCCCTCCCACCTCATGGCCTTTGCACACACTGCTCCTTCACTTTGCACACACTATTCCTTCACTTTGCACACACTGTTCCTTCACTTTGCACACACTGCTCCTTCACTTTGCACACACTGCTCCTTCACTTTGCACACACTGTTCTTGCCTCTGAGCAGATGCTTCCCAGTTTTCAGGTCTCACCTTAGATGCCACTGCTCAGGGAAGCCTTCCCTGATGCCCAGGAGATGATGTGTGGATGCACTCACCACCCCCGGGCTTCCCCTCTGTGGACTTGCACAGTTGGGATTGAATACTTAGCTAGTGCCTATGGCTCCCGCTGTCCACAAGCTCAGTGATGGCCAGGACCGGCTCTATTCAGCTCACCATGTATCTCCAGTCCCTCGTGGAGTGTCAGGGACATGGCAGGTGCCCAATGATTATTTGAATGAAAATGAATTCTTCACACTGGTTGTCAGAATAAATGCCTAAATTGCAAATCTGACACATAAACCCCCAGCCCACAACTCTCTCTCCCCCGACAAAAATCAAGCAACTCAACACTTACCCTGGGCTTATTGCTTATTGAAAGGAAAGGCCAAGTTCCCCGGCATCAGCACAAGGCTCGCTGCAGTCTGACTTGCAGCCCCTTTCGGCTCCTGCCAGCCTCTCCCTGCCCAGGCCCAGCCAGCACTTCTGTCCCCTGGCCCTCCTGCGGCTGTGCGCGCTGGGGCGTGGCTCTGACTCCTGGATTCCTCTCTCCCCTCCTCTGGTGGAGAACTTGAGCACAGCCCTCAAAACCCAGCTGGGATGAAGGAGCCAAGGCCTCCCCTCCTCTAAGAAGCTTTTCCCACTCCCAAGCAGCTGGTCCAGTTCTGCTGGGCTCGACTGTTCATGCAGAAAAATGTATAGGACAGGAACCCAGTCTTATTCTCCGATATCCCCTGTGACCAGCCCAAGACCTGGCTCACAGTGATGACGGACTGTTTCCTGCCCTCTTCCCATGTCTCCTCTCTGTGCAGAGATAAGAAAGCACTTCTGCCCGGCCGTTGTGGCTCACTGGTTGAGCATCGACCCATGAACCAGAAGGTTGTGGTTCGATTCCTGGTCAGGGCACATACCCGGGTTGCAAGCTCAATCCCCAGTTGGGGGCGTGCAGGAGGTAACCAATCAGTGATTCTCTCTCATCATTGATGTTTCTATCCCTCTCTCCCTCTCCTTTTCTCTCTCTGAAATCAATAAAAACATATTTTTAAAAAATGCTCGGGGAAGAACCCCCCCTCTCCAATTCCTTCCAAACTGTGTCCTCCTACTAGAAGAGACGTCGATAATCTGATTGATCAGAGTAAGGACATTTTCTGGAACAAACTGAACTGTGGGTGGGGTGTCTGTGTCTTGAAGGCAGGAACAGAGGGCTCTGAGCCTCCTCCGCCTGAGAACCCAACCAGGCACCCAGCCCCACCACCTCCTCTCCGATGCAGCTTCTGTGCCTGAGCGCGAGAGAGAAGGCACGTGGGGCCCGCCCTGCGGGGTTCACCATCATGGCTTCGGAGGTTCAGGGCTCATGGCAAAGCATTACTCCCTCTCAGCTTTCCTCTCTCTGGACTGCTTATGATGTGCTGTTAGGAATAAATCGCTGCTTCATTTTCCATTTGACTATGGTGCCGGGTGTGCTGGCTTCACCAGCCAGGGCCCAGGGCCCACACTCACTCCCTCATGCAGTCATTGAGAACATGTGTTCTCCATTCAGAGTGCCTGGGTTCAAATCCCAACTCAACTACTTGTAGACGGAGTGACTTTGGACAAGTAATTGGGCCTTCATTTCCTCATCCAAAAAATGGGGACACCCATAGTGCTACCGATAGGGCTGTTGAGGGGACTACATGAGAGATTCTGAGCACAATGCCTGGCACTCAGGAAGCATGGACTAACAATTAGGGACCCTTGTTGGGGTACCAGAATGTAAGCCTTCTGAGGGTGGGAATGTGTCTGTCTTATTCGGGGCTGTATCTGTCATGCCCAGAACTGAGCCTGACTCATAGCAGGTGCTCAGTGTATGCTTACTATATAAATATTATTATTCCTATTCTTAATAATGTACAGGAGGTACTCAATAAAGCTTTTCAAATGAATGAATGGATGCATGAATGTCTCTCCAACCCAGTCTCTGGCAACCCAGGCTCACTGAAAATCTAGAAGGGTCTGTTTAATAAAATCAAATATATGGACACAGCTCCGGGAGACTTCTACTTTGCATTAATCTGAAATGTCAGCAGAATTTTCTAGGTGTGAGTAGCACTGGCATTTTGGAATGGTCATGTGAAGGTGTCACTCATTCGTTCCATGGGACCCACTGAGCTCCTCCCTCCCTGTCTCAGCCAGGCTTCTGGGGCCTACAGACACAGCCGAACCTGGCACTGTCCCTGCCCCCAAGCGTTCCAGGTTCACGGGTGAGAGCCTGGCCAACACCTGAGGGGTGGCTCCGGGGACCCCCATGTGTGTCCAGCTCCAGCTCTGTCCCTTCGTTGGTGAATCTGCTGGGAACACCCTTCCTCCCTCTGGACTTCTTATGATGTGATTGGATTAGGTCAGTAGCTTTTACTCTTTTGAGCAGAGGAATCTTTTTTTTCCCCAGCTAAAATGTTATGTGGAAGCTGAGGGCCTAAAGCAGATGAAAAGGGAGTTGATAGGGGAGGGGAGGCAGGTGCTGCCTGCACACTCAGCCTCGCCTCCCTCCTCACCTCCCCCAACTCAAGAATTCCAAGGCTGACGAACAAAAGGCCCTCAGCATTATTCATGATTCTGAGGTAATGCAGTATAAACAGATTTGTCCTGGACTATCCAAGGAGACTGTCTTGCTTTTAGTTTTGTTTTTTGAAATAAATGTTTAGCCCCAGCTGCTTTGGCTCCGTGGTTAGAGTGTTGGCCCGTGGACTGAAGGGGCCCGGGTTCGATTCCGGTCAAGGGCATGTACCTCGGTTGCAGGCTTGATCCCCACCAGAGTGTGTGTGGGAGGCAACCAATTGATGTGTCTCTCTCACATTGATGTTTCTTCCTCTCTCTCTCTCCCCATCCCTTCCAGTCTGTCTAAAAAAATCAAGGGAGAAAAATATCCTTGGGTGAGAATTAACAAAAAAAGAAACTTTTATTATCAAATAGTTTTAGATTTATAGAAAAAATGTGAAGATGATAATTCATGCCCAGTTTCCCCTATTATCACCATCTTACATTAGTATGGTACATTTATTATAATTAATGAGCCCATCTTGAGACATCATTATTAACTAAAGTCCATACTTCATTCAGACCTCCGTAGTTTTCCCCTAATGTCCTTTTTCTGTTGTTGGACCCCATCCAGGAAGCCACATAATGTTTACTCATCATGTCTCCTTGGGCTCCTCTTGGCTGTGATGATTTCTTAGATTTTTCTTTTTTTTAAAGATTTTTTTTTTTTAGATTTTTCTTTTTTTGATGACCTTGACAATTTTGAGGAGCACAGGTAAGGTCTTTTGTAAAATGTCCTTCAATTGGGTTTGTCTGATATTTTCTCATGATTAGCCCGGAGCTCTGGGCTTTTGAAAGACTCCAGAGGTGGAGTACGGTTTTGTCACATCATATCGAGGGCACAGGTGACCTACTTCTCATGGTTGGTGGGAACCTAAGTCACCTGGTCAGGTTCCCTTACCGAAAAGTTACTCTTTCTTCCCTATTCCCATACTGTACTCTTTGGAAGAATGTCTCGATACGCAGCCCACACCTAAGGGTGGGGAGTTGTGCTCCAGCTCCCAAGGGCAGAGCATCTACATAAAGAATTTGGGATCCTTTTGCGTGGGAAATTTGTCTCTTCTCCCTCATTTACTTACTTGTTCACTCATTTACTTATCTCCTTATGGATTCACGGATGTTTATATTATACTTTGGGTGATAAGCCAATATTATTTTATTGCTCAAATTGTATGCAAGGGATTTTCATTTCAGAAGGAGTTGGATATTGGATGGTCCCACCCCAGGACAGAGCAGCCCAGCAGGGAGGCAGAGCTTGGCATAGGAGAGAGGGGGGGGGG
>NW_005360425.1:3837771-3858724 GCF_000412655.1 Myotis brandtii | reverse complement strand
ACATCCCCAGTAGGGAGTGTGCAGGAGGCAGCTGATCGATGTTTCTCACTCTCTATCCCTCTCCCTTCTTCTCTGTAAAAAAAATCAATAAAATATACTTAAAAAAATAAAAATCATCATTCTCCCCTTTAAAAAAAAAAGGGACGCTTAATCCCACTGTGCCTTTCGTGGCTGTTGGACTCCTCTGTGTATTCTCCTTGCTTCTCCCTCATTGAGGATCATCACTGTTTCATTCCTTAAGTTAACCTTTATTGGGCGTCTACTTTATACCAGGCATGGAACCATAATTTGGGGGCCCAAAGATGGATGACGTAATTCCTGCCCTTGGGACTTCACAGCTGGGAGAGAGAACCGTGAACAGGCCATGGTACCCTGGTGTGGCGAATGCCGAATGCCCTCACAGAGGAGGGAGCCCTGTAGCATAGGAGTGCGAAGAGGCTGTGCAGGGGTCAGCTTGGAGGAGATGAGAATATTTCCTGGAAGAGGTAGTAGAATCAAGGCAGAATCTTGAAAGGAAAAACGGAAATCTCCAGGCTCAGAAGAGGGAAGGGAATCTGGGGTCGAGGGAACAGAATCTGCAAAGGCCAGAAAGTGTGACAATGGGTTTATCACTCTGTCGGGTGCTATGATAAGCTCTTTACATGCATGAACTCTCCGTAACCCTGCAAGGGGAGGGCTCTTGCTACCTTTAACTTACAAATTGGGAAACTGAGGCAGAGGAGAGTGCTGCCTTGGGGAGAGGCAGGACAGTGTGTCTAATGTTGACAATCAGTAAATGGAGGAGTTGAGATGGAAACCAAGCTGTGCCCAATTCTAGAGCAGGAACTAGTTAAGGGGGTGGGAAGCAGGGTGGGTGGAGGTGTGCAACAAGGGTAATCTCCACAATGAGGTCATTTATTTATGGACTGTTTATAGGGTGCATTGTGGTTTCTAAGTCACATTTCCATTCCTTTTGTGTCCAGCAGTTCCTGGTGGGACTGACTTTCAGTGCCCTGGCCTCGGCCCCTTTAAGGGCCAGACAGACACAGGAAGGGCAGCCGGGCTCTGGGCTCGTGTCAGAGTCAGGGGAACTGCTGCTCAGAGCCCTGGCGTTGGAGGTCCCGGGCCAGGCTGCAGGGCTCTCTGGCTCTGATGGATAGTGTTATGTTGTGACTGCCTGGGGGCGTCGTTTGGTGACTTCATGGGTTCCTGTGGTCAAGGGCCGAAGAGCCTCATTGATTTGGAGCAACATGGACAGTTGCTTTGGTGCCAGCTTTGGGTCCCCACTACATGCCCACAGTTTCTCTGAGGTTGTCCATGGTCGTGAGACTGTGTGCATATTTTTTTAAGAATGACATTCTTGTGGCAGAGCTAAGAGGCTGCTTTTAAAAAGCAAGAACTGCTCAGCTGATGTGACTCAGTGGTTGAGCACTGACCTATGAACCAGGAGGTTATGGTTTGATTCCTGATCAGGGCATATGCCTGGTTGTGGATTTGATCCCCGTGGGGGGCATGGCACGCAGGAGGCAGCCCATCAGTGAGTCTCAGTCATCACTGATGTTTCTATCTCTCTCTCCCTCTCCCTCTCCCTTCCTCTCTGATATCAATAAAAACGTATTAAAAAAAAAAGCAAGAGCTGTGAGCCGATGGAGCCAGTCCCACTCTCTGTCCGGACATCAAGTGAGTGGCTGCTCATAAGGCAGGAGGGTCTCACAATGTGCGGGCTCAGCCTGCTTCTGGGAGCTCCGAAGGGCGTGGTGTGTCATTCCCAAGGGGTTTCGAGGGACAAGGACTGCTCGGTAGTATCACAGAGCTCACGTTGCAAAGCTATACTCGCATACATCACACTGACAAAAGCTAAGGCTTGTTTAAAATACGCATCTCTGGGAATCCTCTCTTGCAGAGACAAATGAACACTTTGAAGAACAGATTCAGTCTACGTTAGACACAAAGGGGATGAGAGACTTAATTCAAGGGAAGGAGCGCTATGATTTCGGGGCTTGAAGCCTTGAGCTTGATTTGGTCCGCCTGTGACAGCCTGATGTTTGTGCTGCGATGCACTTCAGACGCGACCTCCCCGTGCAAGCAATGCAGAAATGACATTAGCGGCCGGCATAGGGGCATTAATGGACTGTGGTTCGTTCACAGGGCTGGTCTATATGGCACCTGAGTGAGAGCCAGAAACAGGAGCCCTTTCTGGAAGGAAACAGCCTCAGGGTGCTGGCTTGGCAAGCAACGGGGGCTGATTTTTCTTGTTTCCCTGCTCCGCGGGCCAGGGGCCCTTGTGAAAACGGCACACCTGTGCCTAGCAGCCCAGTTTGCAGGGGTCCTGAGGGTGAGATGGGGTCTTTGGGGTGTGAGATGACTCCATCAGGGGGGTTACCTGAAGCTGGTCTGGGAGCCAGATAGACCTGTGTTTGCATGTCGGCTCAGTTGGTCGCTGGCTTTATTCCTCATGTGTAGCTTGGGAATGGTCAGTCCCCACCTCCGCAGGCTGCTGTGAAAATCAATGAGATGATGCAGGTAAAAGGCTGAGCACAGCACCTGTCATTCAGGGAGTGCTCAGGGCAAGGCAGGGTTAGGCGATGTCCGTGCCCTGGAGGAGTCCACAGACAGGCTGTTTTAAAATTAGGTTTTGTTGTTATTCTGGTGTGGTGAGGCCGACAGATCAGGAGACAGCTGCCATCAGAGAGATGGTTGTTGCTCACAGTTCCCAAGAGGAGGGGGCACACCACGCTGTAGGGAAAGCACTGAGTCAGTTGGGAGACTAAAGGAATGGGAGGAAATGTGGGCGAGAGCTTCCATTGTGGTCTCCGAGGGAAGGAACGGACAAGGCGGGAGGAGCAGTGTTCTGATCGGCTGGTCTGAGTAAAGCCAGCGGGCTCTGGGGTGTGGGGACTGTCCCGCGTTTCAGGTGCTTGGCCCTGGGGTGACTGCCAGGGGAATACTGGAGCGTCAGAGCCTTGTGAGGTGATGGGGGTGTGGGCTTGGATTGCCTGGCTTGGTCTGAATGGCTCACTTGCAGGGGGTTTTCTCCCGTCTTGAGGAATGAGCTAGTCCTGGGAGAGGCAGTCTCTCCCTGGTCAGCAAGACCCAGATGCCAGAACACCAAAAATGGAGAAAATAAGAAAATATCGTCACTGTACAGGTGAAAAGGCAGATAGGTAAATAGGCAATTTCCAAGCACTGTGGTGAGGGCTTCGTTTCTGTGTGGGACACAGAGAAGCAGGGAAGTGGGGGAGGCTCCCAGGAGGAGGCTGCGCCCGAGCCAGGGCTTGAAGGACGGCACCAATGCCCGGCACAGCGCTAAGGTGGCTATGATGTGGATCTCTTTGAGGACCATTGTTCTTCCCACCACAACAGCTACATGTTGCCTTTTTTCCCTTCCCAATGTTTATGGCTCCATTAGACTTGAGCTACTTCCCGAGGATGAGAATTTGATAAGGTCTGTATCCTTGGCAAGTAGCACATTGCAGCTGTGGGCACACTTTAATTCTTGAGCAAATACATTCTGACTGCTTCACCTTATGGATAAGAGCATGGGAGCCTAGAGAGATGAGTGGCTGGTTCAAGGTTATACAGGTCCAGTGGCCGAGCGGGATTCAGAACCCATGTCATCTGAGTGTGTCCGAATTCATACCTAAGTAGACAGTGGCCCAAAGCTCAGTGCACAAGGTGCCCTATTCTATTCCCCTGGAATGACACTGACGTTTCTACCAACCCTGCCTCCTGGGGTTGTTTAGAAGGACAACCTATCTATAGAGCATCTAAGAAAGAATCCAGGCTGTGTGGCCTATAAGACCTAGATTTTAGTCTGGTGTCTACCTTGTATCAGTTAGTTATTACTGCATAACAAACTATCCCAAGGCGCTGAGGTGGCTATGATGTGGATCTCTTTGAGGACCATTGTTCTTCCCACCACAACAGCTACATGTTGCCTTTTTTCCCTTCCCAATGTTTATGGCTCCATTAGACTTGAGCTTCCCGAGGATGAGAATTTGATAAGGTCTGTATCCTTGGCAAGTAGCACATTGCAGCTGTGGGCAAACTTTAGTTCTCGAGTAAATACATTCCGACTGCTTCACCTTATGGATAAGAGCATGGAAGCCTAGAGAGATGAGTGGCTTGTTCAAGGTTATACAGGTCCAGTGGCTGAGCGGGATTCAGAACCCATGTCATCTGAGTCTGTCCACATTCATACCTAAGTAGACAGTGGACATGACACTGAATTTCTACCAACCCTGCCCCTGGGGTTGTTTAGAAGGAAAACCTATCTATAGAGCATCTAAGAAAGAATCCAGGCTGTGTGGCCTATAAGACCTAGATTTTAGTCTGGTGTCTACCTTGTATCAGTTAGTTATTACTGCATAACAAACTATCCCAAATCCTAGTGGTATAAAGCAACAACCATTTACAATTTCTCATTTGTCTATGGGTTGGTGTGTGTGTGTGTAGGGGGTTCTATTGATCTGGGTCAGACTTGGCTGATCTTGGCTGGGGTTGCTCACATGTCTGTGGTCACCGAAAGGGGTCAGCTAAGGATGGTGGTCTAAGATGGCCATGAGCTGGGACAAATAGCTTTGCTCTATGCAGTCTCTTATCCTCCAGGGGGTAAGTCTGAGTTTGTTGTCATGGCAGCGGCAGAATTCTGAGTAAGAGGGGAAGTGAACAAGATCCGAACTGGCACATCATCACTTTTACTGCATCCTCTTGGCTAAAGCAAGTCAGAGATTGGAATTAAGGGGTAAGAAAATGTGTCCTTTTTTATGAAAGGATCTATGAAGTCACATTGATACAGGGAAGAGTAGAAAATTGGGGCCAGTTGACTAGTTAGTTTATCCCAGGAGTTGACCTCATGCCTGGTCAAGTTTCTTAATTCCTCTCATCCCTAGTTCCCTATTCTGGAAAATAGAGAATAGTGATAATAAACACCACATTGTGGTGAGGATTAAATGACATAAGACATACAAAACACTTAATCTGACGGGTGCTCCAAAAGGACAGCAGTTGCACTGCTCAGTAAGATCAGCAGTTGCTATTATTCCTGTTGTTACTATTTTTATTACATAACTAGAGGCCCGATGCACGAAAATCATGCATGGGTAGGGTTTTAGGCCTGGCCGGCGATCAGGGCTGATCTGTGGGGTGACCGGTGGGGTGATTGGGGGGCCCCTGCTGGCACCTGCCTTGGCTGGCCTGGGGCCTGTGGGCTGGGGGCAGCTTCTGAGTTGAGCATCTGCCCCCTGGTGGTCAGTGCATGTCATAGCGACTGGTCGTTCCACCGGTCATTTGGTCAATTTGCATATTGGGCTTTTATTATGTAGGATAATTTTTCCTATCATTGTAGTTATTATAAGGACTGGCAGAAAACCATGGTTCTGATACAAGATAACAGATGCTGGCATGACAAACCTCACTTTGCTGGGAAAGGGAAGAGGCCAAAGCATTGCCGTTTTCCAGGTCACTGAGCCCCCACTACCCTTCTCTTTCATTTTGTAGGGAGGTGACTGTTGTTAAAGATAAATATGAAACAGCATTTAGGGAAGGCATGGGACTTGAATTCAAAGGACCTGGATCCAGGTACCAGGTCCTCATCTATTAGCTGTGAAAATTTGGGCAACGTACTTTACCTCTCTGAATGTCCATTTCTTTACCTAGAAAACGGAGCTCATAGTACCTACTTCACAAGTCTGTTTGTGAGCTGAATCAATTGACATAGGTAAAGAAAAAAAGAGCGTTGTAAGCAGGAAAACACTAGATAAATATTAATTATTACAATCAGTTCTTTTCTTTTTGTCACTTGCATCTGTGCCCTCAAAAATCTCAAGCTGTCTCAGGATGACAGAACTTTAAGAAGATAATAGGCGTTTCTTGGCTCTCTGGTTACCTGTGAGTAGGAAACTTACTTTAACTTGTGTCATTTTCCAGCAGTTATCTAAGCTTAAAAGTTTCCTAAGAAGGGACAAATTCCAAATGTTCGATGTTCTAAAATCGAAAGGAATGACTCACAGGTCATTAGCATCCTGGAACATAGTGGCTTCTGTTTTATTGCTATTAAGTAGGATTTAGCTCTATTTTATTAAGGCAATTTTTACAATCATGTGAGAGGTTAATGCATTTCGCACATAATCCACTGCCTCGCTCACTAAATGCTGAACCCATTAAAGCCACGCCAGGCAGGGGGAGATATCAAGACAGAGTGACAAATTATGGGTGGTGCGGAATGAGTGACTGCAAGTATCTGAGAGTATTTCTTTCTCTCTTCAAAATATAAAATTTGTTTTCAAGCAGGAAAATAACAGGGCTGTCCTGGCAAAAAAAAAAAATACTAATTTAGGAGCATATTGCTGCAGTGGGTGAGCTCTGCTGGGCATTGATGGACTGACGTTTAGGTGTTAAAGCTGGGAGTACATAGAGATCATCCTTTCAATGGCTCCCAGCCCCCTTGCCAGTTAGATCTCCTTTTATTACTTCTCTCCATCCCAGGACCTGAAAGAGAGTATCTGCCAAGGATGCTGCATTTATTAAACGGTAATGGATTTTCCCTCCCACCGTACTCTCTTCATCAAAGACATAGCTGGTTAGAGTTTTGAGCAGCAGCGGGTCACAATGGTCACATGGGTACCTGAAGGCCGGAGAAGGAGGCAGGGGCCAGGTCATGAAAGACTTTGTAAGATTTTTAGAGAGTTTGAGCTCTCTCCTTTAGGATGTAGGAAGCAGGGCTGGTTTTCTTTTTAAATCAACTTTACTGCAATATGTTATGCACAGTAAAATGTACCCATGCACAATAAAGTGCACAGTTTGATGAATTTTTACAAACGCATTCACTCAAGTAAATACCACCACAATCAAGATGCAGAACATTTTCATTGCCCTCCCCCCAAAGTTCTGTCGTGCCTCAACCCCTTAAATCTTCTTGGATCAGAATGGTACAGATGGAAATAAAGAGGGGGAAAGTTTTATGTCAGAAACTTCTGGGAAGACAGGAAGGAGCAGGGAGGGTTCAGTCCTCCAACAGCCACCCCCAAGATGGAAAAGGAAAGTTAACTTCTGTTTGTACCTTCATATCCATTCTCCTCTTCTTTCATAGCAGTAAAACTCAGATGGTCACACAGAATAAAAAGTACATTTCCTAGGCTCCCTTGCAGCTAGGTATGGTCATATGATTGAGGTCTACACACGGGAATGTACGTAGAAATGGCGAGGGTCATTTGCAGGACATGTTCTTAAAGGGAGGTTGTATGTGACTTCCTCCATCATCTTACTCCTGGCTGGATTATGGACTTGATGGCTGGAGCTGAAGCATCCACTTTGGACGAAGGCAATATGCTGAGGAAAGTAGAGCAGGAAGACTAAATGAGCCAGAGCCCCTGACACTGTGGCATCCCATCATTAACTCCCGACTGACAACTTCTGGATTTCTTTGGCCTGAGAGACAAATACACATACATCTTGTTTAAAGCACTGTTATTTTTTATTGTCCATCACTTGTAGCTGAAGCTCATTCTAATTTATCGACCCTAATTGCTGATTGCCCTGTTCCTTCAGGGAGAAGGTACAGTGACTTCCTAATCAGCAACAGATTATCCAAAGTGAAACAACTGTAGATGTCATCACCAAGCAGGAGCAAATAGCAAAGAGCTGCTGGGCTTGTGAAAGACAAAGCACTTCAACGAGGGACTGAACATTCAGCACGAACCACACCCAGCAAAAGAAGTATTTTCAGGAAATGGAGAGGAACTTTAAAAAGCCCTCTTTATTGTATTTTTCGTGAGACTTAAGAGGGCGTTATGTTGATTTTAAAAGATCAATCTGAATACAATGAAGAGTTCTTAGAGAAGGAAGGTGTGATTTCCAGTCCTTTCTATTCCATTAAGGCTATGCATAACGGAAGGAAACTTCAGAAATCGCCTTGATTAAGTAGAAAATGAGCTTGAAAATTTCTCCCAAAACTCAGATGAAAATTATGAGGAGGCTTAACAGAAATGTTAAAGGAAAAGAACTTTAAAAATAATGGAGCGATATAAGCAAAAATGGTCACGGAGGACCAAATCCAAGAAATTCACCATCTATTAAGTGGAAGTCCCAGACATAGAAAGCTTTACAGACGTAAAACTATAATAAAAGGAATATTTTCCTCAAATCGACAAGAATAAATAGATCTTCAAACAAAAATATCCACCAAGGTTTAGGAAAAAACATCGAAGGAAGTTTAACTTAAGAGAGTGTCCTATAAGTATCAAAGAACAAGGAAACAATGATCAGGTGGGGAAAAAAAATCAGGCTGATTTCTGATTTATCTTCAAGTTATGCTCAAATATAATGAAAACTATTTATCAAATTCTGAGGAAAAATAATTGTGACTAGTTTTTCCTCTAAAAATAAAGTATGAAAATAACAACAAACTTTGGTTCTTTACTATGTGCCAGGCACTGTTCAAAGTGCACTTGCTGAATTATTTCATCGAACACTCGCAACCCCGTAAGGGAGATACTATTGTCCTTTTTACAGATGAAAAAATAGAGGCACAGAAAGGTTCAGTAACTTGCCACACAGTGTAGGTAGAAGAGGCAGAGCTCATGCTCTCAGCCACCATACGACACTGCTCCCTAAAATAAGATGCGAAATATCAATCTCTTCTAGGGAAGCCAGATTTTAATCAAACACTCCCACATACACATGCAACTATGATAAATGCCATGAGGGGGTGCTATGGATTTTTTCTGCCTGGGAATCCAGCCTGCCATTTCACTGATGAATGGCATGTAGCTACTGTTTATGGAATGCTTAAAAAAAAAAGAGTCCGAGTGTCGCATGCAGGGGAAAGTGGGGGGAGGACCTGGGGAGTGCGTTTCCACTCACAGGGAGCACAGAGGAACTCGGACTCGGGAGGCACCTTGCCTCGCAGAGGAGGAGGGTCATCATCGCCGTATCCAGCGCCTGCTTCTGAACCCATCGACGGGGAGCTCACTACTTTCTGCAAAACCCATGTCTTCATTGGACACCTGGACCCCAAAGTGCCCCAGACGTCACATCTGAGGCTGTCTCTGAAGGTCTGAGATAGAAAACGATCATGACGTCTTGGCTGGTTTACATTTAAGAGCAAGGGGCAATGTGCCTGTTTGTCTCCCATTCTGAGCGTTCAGTGTCTTTCCAAAGGGCAGATCATGCTTGTCATGGAAGAAGGAAGTGCTTCTGAAGGCTGTGCTGCGGCTTCCCAGGGGCTGACCCGGCAATCACGCCTCCTGGACATCTGGGGTATCCTCTAGCTCAATGGGTCTCCTCATTTCCCAATTCACTCACTACTCATTCACCCGTTCATTCACTGCTCCCCCCGCCCCCCCCATACACACACATCTATTCATTTACTTTTTTCATTCACTGATTGATTTCTGCAGGCATCTGTCAGGCCCCTGCTGGTCTGTGTGCAGCACAGGGGAACAGGATCCATCTCCGGAGGTTCTGCCAGGTTTGGAGTCGCTCTGACTCAGTTGCCGACTATGAAAAGTCCTGCAGATTCCACTGTGGGTGGGGTCTGTGAACGGGGACTACACTGAGCATTAACGAGAGGACCGGAACTGTGTGTCCACGTCAGAGCTCCTGTGGCCCTGCCGTCCCGGCAGCATAGAGCACTCGTTGGGGAGATGTGGCCTCACGACAAAGCTTCTATAAATGAAACAGGGCTTGAGCTTTCTGTCTCGTTCCCGTTTTATAATGAGGATGGGGCTCAGGTCGCGTTTTCCTGAGCCACCGCCCGAAAACAAGGTATGAGTTTGTTCCACTTTAGCACATGTAGACAGTAGAGGCAGCCCCGAGCACTCCCAGGAGCGGTGCTTCCATGGCAAGTAGCCAGCATCACAGCGCAGCCCCGGGCTGGGGCCTGACCGGGTGCATGGACACCTCTGGCTCCCTATGAAGCAAGGCCCATGCAGGGGCCCGTCATGAGCCACACAAGGGCTACCACTGCCCAGGCCTTCGGGATGGGCCACTGCACAGGCCTGGAACCCTGTGGTCCTTCTGCGTGCTGTGTCGGGGCCCCTGTGTGTCCATGAGGGGTCTGGTGGGTGGCAGGAGAGACAGTCTTCCCACCGTGTCCCTGTACTGCTCCGGCCTCTCCGTTTGGCCAACTGTGCAAACCTCTGCTCAGCCTGGCAGCCGGAGCAGAGCCAGAGGCCTCCCGACTCATCGCTGTAGCTGTTCTGGAACTTGGCACCGTTACTTGTGTTCCTCAAAGTCGTAATCACCAGCACTCGGCCTGGGTTAGTGAACTGGCGCAGGGAGCAGCGTGGCCCGCTCTGCCTCCTGCTGCCCGCAGACCGATGGCGGGTGATAGCTTCGTGGTTCATAATAATACCAGTGATGATAATGGCTATCATTTATCGGATGCTTGCTGTGGGCCCGGCTCAGGCTAGGTGTTTTAATGCGGAACCTGCTCCTCCCCCAGTTCTCTCCACCCATCGCCCCCACCCCGGGTCTGGTTCATGACCCTGGATTTACATGGCAGCTTTTATTTTAGAGCAGGGGAGGCGAGGGGTATTCTGGGGACGACAAGGCTAGAGCGGGCCATGTGCACTGTTTCCCCTCCGACCCCTCGTGTGGCCTGGGTTTGAGCATTTAGGTTGGGGGGAGAATTCCAGGAACGGACAGAAGTCTTTTTTTCATGAGATACTGGTAGGATTCTGGGCAAGAAATTCTGCACAGAAATCCGAGAGACTTGGTGAGACGCTGGGCACAGCAAAGCTGCTTCCGAGGGCGACCCTCTGCCCACCTCGGCCTGGACCCTGAAGGGTGGTGGCTGAGGGAGCATCCGGGGCAGCCCTGTGAGCACAGACAACGCCGCCTTGTGATGGACAGTGGGGGGGAGGCTGCTTGCTGCAGGCTGCATTCTCAGAGCGGATGCTGCGAATAAGATGCTATCCTGTGAAGGCGGGCGAGCCTGAGCGGGATTGTGTGGCGGTGGAAGCTCAGCTATGGGGTAAGCCCAACAAGGTCATGGCCAACCTGATGGGGAGCGTTGAAACGAGTTTGTTCATCAGAGTGTCCATATCTGGCAGGAATGGACAGCCCTCATATCCCCACCTCCCTTAGTCACAGGCCGCCCCAGGAAGGGTGACCGAGGGCGGAGCTCCTGAGGCAGCCGTGAGGGCGCTGGGAGCCGAGTGGGCTGCTCCCTGCACTCCCTGCAGCTGGATTCTGGGTGGTAGGGATGGGGTGGGGAGGTGATAGGGTCACGGCTTGCATTTTTGGTCCCAGGATAGGGGCTGCAGGCCCTGCATTCTGTAAGATGACACCGTCCTCCCCCTTACAGAGCTGAGTCTGATACGGTGGAATTTTTGTGGTTTAGTTACCAGCCCTCCTCCGTGATTTCTGGGCCCTCAATCAATGTTTGTTGAATGGTGAATGAATGGACGGCTCCCAAGGACAGGGTTACTGTGGAGCTCCCGAGCATTTATCTTGAATCTGGGAAATGCAAGAAAAATTGGCCCATCTGTTTCTGTATTATATCAGGACAGCACAAAGCCACAGAACTTAACTGTAGCCAACTCCATCATGTGTGACAACCCGGTAGCAACGCAGGAGGCATTTGTGAAAAACACTCTCTCTGTGTGTGCATGTGTGTGTGTCTGCAAGAATTGGATGTGTTTGCATATAAAATCACAAGTTGTAAGAGTGCATGTCAGAGTGTGTGCTCATGGATGTGTGTGCCTGTGTTTGTGTGGTTGCCTATGTGTGTGTATCGAAGTAGGCAGATATTTGCAGGAGTGTGTGTGTGTGTGTGTGTGTGTGCGCGTGCGTGTGTGTGAGTCCACATGTATATACGCTATACTACGTGCTCAGATGAACAGGTGCACTGCACGTTGCCATCTGGTTGTGTCCATACATCATGTCCCTTGAAAAATCTCTTTTGCTACCAAGCTCATGGCATCCAAATGTATCTGAGAGCTACTCCACCTCACTCATTCAGACTAACCTGAGCTGAGTCAGTGTGAACTGGTTTTTAAAAAACCAGAATTATCCAATACTTAGAGAGATAGGCAATCACTAACTGTACAGAATAGCTAGTTACTAAACAGGCTTGCCTCCCCCCAACGTGGGCATTGCTCATCTACCAGCACTTCCAGCAGGACTTCCTGTGATGATGGGAAGGTTCTGTGTCTGCTCTGTGTTCGTAGGACACAAGGCTGCCTGCATGTTAAACACCCACAATGTGGCTCGTGTGACTGAGGGATTTAATTTTTAATTTTATTTACTGCCAATGAACTAATGGAAATGTGCATGCAATGGCCACATGTGGCCAGTGGCTGTGGGATGGGACAGTGGGGACCTAGACCCTGAGCTCCATGCCTTCTCTCCCCACTGTCCCCAGAGCTTAGCTGAGGGCCTGGCACTGGAGGGTGCCGAGTAAATACCAGCCGACTGAAGGGCCTGTCGCCAGGGCAGGTCTTTGGGGATTTGCCTTAATGAATAGAATCATGGAAATTTGATATTATAAATGGAAAAATAAATATTGTTAGCAGACAACTGAGTGCTTCTGAAGTGTTGGATGAATACCTTCCCTGATGAGTTACACGATATCTTTATAGTGGAGTTTATCCTAAGAGCTTATTAAGACTTGGCAATTTTTTCCCTTCTCTCTCTCTAACTCCCTTAAGCATAGCATGAGCAAACCTCAAACTCATATTTGCATGAGGTATTAATTTCTCCCCAATGGAGGTTCAATGGTGATATAATGAAGATTGTCACACACATCCCCGCCCCCCGCACCCCCCCACCATTGAGTGCCCTTGTGAGCTTAGTATATCAAAACCTGGGTCATTGCTCTAGCCCAGCCGTGGGCAAACTACGGCCCGCGGGCTGGATCCGGCCCGTTTGAAATGAATAAAACTAAAAAAAAGTAATGATGTTTACTTTGAATTTATATTAGTTCACACAAATACTCCATCCATGCTTTTGTTCCGGCCCTCCGGTCAAGTTTAAGAACCCATTGTGGCCCTTGAGTCAAAAAGTTTGCCCACCCCTGCCCTAGCCGGTTTGGTTAAGTGGATAGAGCATTGGCCTATGTGGACTGAAGGGTCCCAGTTTCGATTCTGGTCAAGGGCACATGCCTGGGTTGCAGGCTTGATCTCCAGGGGGGGGTGGGGGGGTGATTCTCTCTCATCATTGATGTTTCTCTCTCTCCTTCTCCCTTCCTCTCTGAAATCAATAAAAATATATTTAAAAAACCCCACAAACCTGGGTTGTTCAAAAGACCCTCCATCTCCAAATGTACATCCTTTGGAAACTGTAGAACCTCTGAATTAGAATAGGACTCAGCAGCTACTTCATCTATACCTAGCAGCCCATCACTGTCAAGCTCAACTCCGCCACTGGGTCACAGTCGGCCGTGGGAGGGGTGTATTGATTTGGCAGCTTTCTCCCTCTGCCTGCTGAGAGGGAGCACAAAGCCCTCCCCAACCCCAGACTCCTCGGTCTCTTTCACATCCACTGTTTTTCTGCAGATGTACTTTGCACAGCTGGTGTTGCTCAACCTAAGTGCATGACCTCAAGTGAATCACCTCCTGTGAACTCTCTGTGCCTCAGTTACTTCACCTGTAAAATGGGGGTGATATTAGGGTTGTGGGGACAAGCAAGCCAGTTAATGTGTGTGAAGTACATAGAAGAGTCCCTATCGTAAGTTCTAAATAGATGCTTATTATCAATATTAGCATTTTTATTTTTTAAAAGTATATTTTTATTTATTTCAGAGAGGAAGGGAGAGGGAAAGAGAGATAGAAACATCAATGATGGAGAATCATCGGTCGGTTGCCTCTTGCACACCCCACACTGGGGACTGAACCTAGACATGTGCTCTGACCTGGAATTGAACGGTGACCTCCGGGTTCATAGGTAGACGCTCAACCACTGAGCTATGCTGGCCAGCAGCCTTCTTATTTCTAATCATTATTTCATCTCATTAGGATCAGTTGAGATGAATTGTTTATTGAAAGATATCGACAATTATCTTTTTTTTTCGTACTTTAAGTAAGAAATTGTGAAGTCGATAGTCATGGCACTTATAAATATCTTTAACCATTATGTCTATGATTAAGCCTATAAACCAATAGTTTTCATATTTTTAAAAATCATGGACTCCTTTACTTAACGGAAGCGCAAATGTAAAACAGATATAAATGGAGCTTCTTTGGGTGAAGATAAAGAGGGGCTTCAAGACCCTCCCTGCCGAAGCTGCTCTTCCATGGGTTTCCTAGAGCCCTGGGCGCCAGGGGAGTCCTTTAAAATCAAGAAGATTATGCTCGAGGGAATGTCATTCATATCCTCAATCCCTCTTCACACTGGGATCAGGTGACATGCCTTTTCATTACTTAGTTACTTCAAATGTGCTAATTAAATATAACAGTTGACTCAATTTCTGTGCTTTTGATCCTGATTTGAGCCTTTGCCCATTGTCTTCTGTTGATTTGCACCAAACCCTCCTTAATCTCTTCAAATAGACTGACCCTTAATATCTGAGGCCCAAAGATGTTCTTATACGGAGTTTTATGGACACTCACTAAAGATGCTATTGGAATCCAGGGTTCCAATAGTTCATCCCCCGCCCCAACCGCTGTATCCTGAGCTTTGAAACACCAGGGACAATGCAGGGACAGGCCTTCCTGTCCTTTCTGCAGCCTGTTATAGGTCAGGCTCCAAGTTGGCTCTCAATACATATTTGCTGAATGAGGGTTTTGTGTGGTTTTTTTTTAAGGAAAGAGCAAGCAATTTGGGGTCAGGAGACCTGTGTTTAAGGTTCAGCTATGTGACTCTGGGTAAGTCCACGTAGCCTCTCCGAGCACCAGTTTCCTCATCTGTAAAGGAGGGATGTGTCTCTCACAGCGGGATGATGGGAGGAGTAAATGGGTGAGATCTGAAGTTCTTTGTAAACTGTAAAGGAATGCGCGTGAGAGGATTGTCCTTCTTATATCTCCAGGGGGCCACTTTGGCCTGGTGAGTCTTCTGGGGCTCCCTTCTGGGGCTGAACAACAGGGTTGGATTCATTTGCAGAAAACATTTACTAATTATTGTCTGGTTTGAATAATTATCCAGGGATCCTGGAAACAGTCCTTCCCACAGATCAAACTGTCACATCTGCAGCCGACCTTTAAGTAATCTGAGTGGGGGTAATTACAAAGGGCTGGTTTTTGCTAAATATAGCTGTGCCCCAGCTAAAGGTCAACTTGAGGGAGCACAGTTTGATAATTGCAAGCAGTTTGATAATGAATCGGGGCAAACACTCCCAGGGGTGCAGTCAAAGGTTTCTTCTTACAAAGACCCAGGTGTGGATGCGCTGATGAGAGCACCCAGCTTTCTCACTCCTTCTGGAGAACCTCAAGGTTCCCACTGTATCCAAGCCCCAGCCAGAGAGCGTCCGTGGGCAAGTACCCATAGTGAAAACTTGCACGGGGGATGGGGTTAGCTCTGCCACGCCCAGAGTCCTGCAGGTTCTGCTGCTCTGCTGTGCTCTACTGTGTCTTTCCTAGCCGCATGCCTCACCTCCCAGAGGGAGTTTTTGCTCCTCCATGGCTGTGACCACCAAACGAAAACACCAGTAAGTGTGAGATCAGAAAAGACTTGGCTGTGAGTTCTGGCCCCGCCAGGATTCTCTGTGGAGACTTTGGACAAGTCACTTTCTTCATTGAGCTCAAATGTCCTCATCTATAAAATGGGGAGATCTGCTTTCCAGGCAAGGCCATGGGGGAGACCCAGTAAAGAAATATATGGGAAAACACTTTGCTAGCCTTAGAGTCCTCTGGAGATGCCAGAGGAGGTCAAGAAAAACTCATTCTGTCTATCTCCTTAGCTTGGTTTTAAGCTTCTCTGAGGTGGGCCTTAGACATCTCTTGCAACTGTCCCCTCTCCTCACTTTCTCTCTCCCCATCTGGTGCTTCAATTCAATAAAAATTTGAGGGATGAAATTGAAATAAAAAAGGGAGCCTAGGAGAATTAATTTGAAAGAAGGTGACTGTGTTGCAGAATGTGAGGCTCGGTGGCCATACTCTGAGAGGGCAAAGGCTCCACCTCATGTTTCCTTTTTTCGCTGCTAGACTGGTGCTTCACTCCTACCCCTCTTCCAGCCCCACCCCCAGGCTCCTCCTAAGTCTTATCTTAGGTCCAGAGGATTTTCTCCTATACCCGAGTTTCCCAATCCTATATTACAGTGCCTGGAAAAGCGCTCATTCCTTTTGGTTTGGCAAGGATAATGTTTAATAGAGTTGGGTTGCAATCTCCACATTGCCAGCAGGTGTCACCGTTGAGCACATTTGCAGCATGTGTTTATTGGGATTGCTGTGTGCTAGGTCCTCTTCTAGGAATTGGAGATACAACAGTAAACAAAACAGACAACAACCCTGCCCTCATGAATAAGGACAATAACTAAACGAGCGCTTAGCTATCTAATGTAACGTCAGATAATGATAACTGCTATGGAGGAAGGGCAGGCTAAGGATAGAGACTGAATGGAGGGCGAGGTGGTGAAGGAAGGCCTCTCAGGTGGTATTATAAAAATGTCTTAAGGCCACAGATGGCATATCTACCCATTCATGTGTGTAAGGCGTATTACCTTAAACCTTTTTATTCTATTGCTAAATTGAACATTTTGACTTTGAACTCACATTTCATAGAGCTTCAACCTCAGTCATCCTTAGAGATCCCCACTCAGGGAAGAGTTGCAATTCCGGGCTCATAGGCAGAGCCAAAGCATTGGGAGGGAGAGCGAGGGGATAGGCCTCTTGCCCCTGGTCCTTGGTCCCTACAGCACCTCTTCTATGGCTTCCTATATGGCCTCAGGGCTTTCTGTTGCTTCTGGGTCATGCTTGAGGGGGGAATGGTTTATGAGCTGTTTACAGTTCTATCTTCCAAGGGGACCCACGCAGAAGGGTTGGTGAGAATAGATTCTCTCTCCTCCCTTCTGCCTCCTCCCTGCCTGGGGGTGGAGGATAGGGAACAGGATTTCTATCTGGTCCTCTGAGGAGAGGATGAAGAGTGAAGCCAGCTCTCTCCCTGCCTCTGGACGCTTTTCCAGGCCTGGGAAGTCTCCTTCTGTGAAACACAATAGTCAGAGAGATGAGCAGGCATGTTCTGGTTTTGCCCTACCACTCCTCTCCCCTGAGGCAGTGAGCATGGAGCTGATGATTTGCTTGAGGGCGTGTGTGATATGGGGGAAAAAATGGAGGAACAAAAGCACAGGCTGGACGGATTCATAGCTCTCAATATCATCTCAGCCACACCTGCTACAGAAATTCCAGCCTCACTTCTAAGTTCAACATTCTGTGTTGGTTGTTCTTTCTTTTCTTTACTTTCTTTTTCAAAAATATTTGTATTCATTTTTAGAGAGAGAGAGGGACGGGGAGGGACAGAGAGAGAGAAACATGAATGTGTGAGAGCAAAACATTGAAGGGCTGCCTCTGGCACGCCCCCTGCTGGGGATTAAGCCTGAAACCAGAGCATGTGCCCTAACTGGGAATCAAACCAGCAACCTTTCCGTGCCTGGGATGACACCCAACCCACCGAACCACATTGGCCAGGGCTGTGTGGGTTGTTCTTAAGACAAGGATTACCAGCAGCTGTGTGTTGTGCCACACATTTCAAATCCACGCCTGCTTCCTCTGAAGTAAGTGTGGTTTATCCTAAAGTGTGGGAGAAATAAAGCCTTATTAATAGTTTTCCTTCCCCCCTCCAAAATGAACAGCGCTGCTGCCAGGCAAAAGGCAACAACAAGCATTTCATGAGCTTTCGGGTGACTTGGAAACTCTTGTCGAAAAATATGGACAAGCAGGAGTGTGAAAGAGTGTGTAGGAGGGCTGTCCCCACAGTTCTGCACAGTCAGGACAACTGGGGCCACTTGTGGGAAATGTGCCCAAATGTCCCTGCTTAGAGTCTCTTAAAATAAGCTCCTCTCCCACCCCGAGGTTTACAGGGCACTTCTCAGCCGATCTGGGCAATTTTCTCCAGGCCCTTGAAATGGAAGACAAAGGAAGCTGAGTGACAGGGCATCAGAATGTGGAGAAAGGGATTGCGGGGCAGGCTGGACCAATTAGCTGCCTTCTGCCCCTCGGCTCTCTGCGGTGGTCCCCGGGAGTTTGGTGGGGAGGTGAGGGGAGCCAGTGGGCCCTGGCATGCTTGACACCCAATTAGTGCTCATTCACCAGCTGACCAGCCAGCCTGCTCCCTTCCAGCTGCTCAGCAGCCGTCTCAGCTAGCAGCTCTAAGAACAGAGGGTGCTAATTGGAGGCTGAAACCCAGCCGCCTCTCCATCAGCCTGGCCCGCCTTGGACAGGCCCCGGCTCTCTTGGCCAAGCTCCTGTCCCTGGTTCCGTCACCAACTCGTCCTCCCTGAGAAAGTGCCTTTCCTCTCAAGTAGAAACAGATGGGCTGGCCCAGCAGCTTCTGCCAGGATTCTTGAAGAGCCCAAGTCAGGACAGGCAAGGTCAGTGGGGGACAATGTGAGGGATGGAGTTCCCCGAGACAAGTCAAGATACGTGGGGAGCAGATTCTGGTCCTGCGAATCCAGATGCTCAAGTTATTCTATGGTTTCAGTGCTTCCAGGGAGGTCACAGGGGCACCATGAGGTCACATGTGCTCTCCAGAAGGAACCACGGCCCCACACCCCATTCCCACGGCAGCTCCACGTGGGTGTCCCCACTGACAGCCTCGGAGTCCAGCTTCCCTGCTCCTCTCCGGTGCAGATGCCGAGGCCATCCTGCGGCAGGTGTTCGGAACACGGTGTCCCAGTGCCAACTCAGATGATGTTGTCTTTGTTGCTCTGATTCCTCACTCCCTCCCTGGGTTAGAATTACACATCCACACCCTCTACCATGTGACTTTGCAGTTCCTGCAACCACGGAGTGGGTAGCATATGCTTCCCCGACCCCTTGGTGATGAACTGGGCCAGATGCCTTGCCGTGGCCTTTGCAATGGGGGTGGTAGTGACCCTGTGCCAGTTTGGAGCTGAGATCCTAGGATCCATCCCCGTTTCTCCTCAGCCTCCTTGTGCCCCTGTGATCTGCCGTGGAAAGATCATGCTCCCGGCGGCCACTGCCCCAGCATCCTGGGCCCCAGAATGAGACATGCAGAGGAGACGGGAACCCAGCTCAAAGCCTGGGGCCAGCCTGGTCCACATGAACTCACTCCACATTAGCCAAACCTAGGTCGACCTGTAGACCCGTACATTTGAAAATAAATGTGTGCTGTCATAAACCACTGAGATTTCGAGGTCATTATGTGACAGAGAACTGGCTGATATGCCAACAAAGGTGAGAAATGCCAGGAAAGGGCTGCTGAGCACCTTGTAGGCAGCCAGGAGCGGGTGTGAAAGAGAAACCATCACACCGCCAAGGCCAGGGCAGCAGGATGCCACATTGCATGGCCGGCCAATCATGGGCACCCCATGGGCTGCCTTCTGGCACTACCCAGGCCAATCCAAGCTCCAGAGGGACCCCGCCACCCTGAACGGATTGGGGAGAAGCTCCTGGGCTGTATTTTTCTAACTTCCCCAAGGTGAGGCCTGGAAGGAGCGGGCATTCCTGTTCTCCAGGTAATATGCTCTGAACAAGCCTGGCAAGTCCACGGCCAAATCACCCTGAATGCGCCCGATCTCATCTGATCTTGGAAACTAAGCAGGGTCGAGCCTGGTTAGTACTTGGATGGGAGAACTAACCTGGCAAGAAGGGAAGGGGGCAGAAACAAAACCCCACAGGACTGCCAAGGCACATGGGACGATCCTGGGAGAGTTAAGATCCATGTTGATTTGGAAATCTGGGCAGCAACTCTACTCACTGCTGAGGTTCAGGAACGACTGAAACAGAGAAAGTGATTCCTAATCAGTTTAACTGAAGGACAGATGACTCTTTCCCGGGAGTCTGCGGCACTGAGAGAATTGCTGTAATTGCAGGCCCTTGGCAGGGAAATGAGGCGCCTGCCTCTAGTCTCTCAGGCTGCATACCCTGGGGACACCCAGTTCAGGGACCGGCTCACTGAGACTTGGTTCCCTGAGCTGAGCCGACCCCCGCTGCGGCAGCCTGTTATGGATGTTGACCGCAACCTGTTTGTGTATGGCTTGCATTTTGGTTAGGGGCTTTCGAATTGCAGCTTCATTTGTCATTTAAAATACACACAGTAATTAGGATGCACCGGGAATTTAAAAAAATTATATTTTATTGATTTTTTACAGAGAGGAAGGGAGATGGATAGAGAGTTAGAAACATCGATCAGCTGCCTCCTGCACACCCCCCACTGGGGATGCGCCTGCAACCAAGGTATATGCCCTTGACCGGAATCGAACCTGGGACCCTTTAGTCCCCATGCCGACGCTCTATCCAGTGAGCCAGACCGGCGAGGGCGGAATTTTGATTCTAGCCTTTCTTTGTGCTTGGAGAGACAGGCTTCTACCTTCTCCAGGGAAGCCTGCGGAATATGCTACCCAGGGAACCTCTGCGGCCTTCCCGGAGTTTCAGTTACTCAAGGACAGATGGCAACTGGGCCTACATGTCAGCAGTCTGAGCCTGGTCCTGGCTCGGCCACCAATGTCTGTGCAACTCTGAGCAAGTGTGGCTGGTCATTGCGTTGAGTGTCAGTTTCAGCCTCTATGACAGGAGGGTAATAAAAACCAGCCTCAGAGGGATGTTGTGAATACCAAACGAGATAATGCAAGTAAGTGCTTCTCACTTTCTCACCGTGTCTGGCACCTGAGGCCATGGTAATATGCTATGTGGTACCTACACAGTAGCTTCTGTTACCATTATTTTTAATAACAGCAAAGTGCTTAGCATATAGTAAGTACTCCATCCATGGTAGAACTATTATTATAATTAATGGTGTTATGATAATTATTAAGGCAGATCTGATCGTGTGTATCTCATTTCTGAAATCCTTTGTTAATCCTCATGCCCTCAGAAGTGGGTTGCACACCGTACTGCTTGGTGCCCTAGGAGTTCTGAGG
>NW_005360425.1:3815903-3836708 GCF_000412655.1 Myotis brandtii | reverse complement strand
TGACGACAACTAAATAAAATGAATGACCCTAGATAGGACAAGTGACAAAATATGAATAGTATGTACTGTGGAATAGATAATAGTATGTTAATATTATTAAATTTTATGATTTTGATAACGGAACCATAGTGATATAAAATAATTATCTTATTTTTAATTAAATTTATTGGGGCTGCATTAGTTAATCAAATTACGTAGGTTTCAAGTATACTTAGCTATATATCACATTGGGTGCCCATCACCCACGATCAAATCTTCTTCCATCACCATGTATTTGACCCCCTTTACCCTTTACCCCTCCCCACTCTCCCTCCCCTCTGGTAATTTTATCTTTTATGGCTGAGTAATATTCCATTATATATATGTACCACATCTTCTTTACCCAATCATCTATCAAAAGATACTTTGGTTGTTTCCATGTTTTGGCACCATGAATAATGCCACAATGAACATAGTGGTACTTATATCTTTGTGAATGAGTGTTTTCAATTTTTTTTGTAAATACCCAGAAAAAGGTTTGCTGGGTCATATGGAAACTCCATTCTTAATTTTTTGAGGAGCCGCTGTGCTGTTTTCCCAAGTGGCTGTACTGGTTTGCATTCCCACCAGCAATGAATGAGAGTTCCTTTTTTCCCATAACCTCTCCAACACTTGTTATTACTTGTCTTGTTGAAGAAATTGTCTTATTCTTAAGAAATACATACTGAAGTATTTAGGGGTAAAGGGACATGATTTCTGCAACCTATTTTCAAATGGTTTTGAGAAACAAAGAATTATCTATCTACTTACCCACCTATCTTTTTATCTATAATAATGAAGCAAATTATATAAAATTGTACAAATTGATTAATCTGGGCATAGGGAAGTACTTATATTACGTTTGCCACTTTTCTCCAAGTTTATACCCAATAAACTGTTAAATAATATTTAAAAAGAATGTTCCATGAAATTCAAGTTGGGACTCATACAAAAAATTTATTTGTTTTTGACCTGAAATTCAAATTTAACTGGGTGTCCTGTAATTTTTTTTTTCTAAATGTGCCAACCCTACAACACAGGCTCATCTACATGCATTGCCCTGGGACGGGCATCCCGGGCATGTCTGCAGATAAGGTCTCTGAGGCAGTTTCCCGGGCTTGTCTATGCAGGCTAGCTCAGGGCATGTATCCATACAGGCCAAGTAATTTTCTAATATTATATTTCATAGATTCTAAGCCCTCCGCTTCTTCCCATTTCAGCATCTCTATCATTGGAACCCATCTTATCATCTTACAACTGCTGCTCTTTGGGCAGCAGTGGCGATGTAGCCACCACTCACTCAACAGGTGCCGTCTTCCTGGTTAGGCTGGGAGGCCTAACCAATAGCTAGACCCTCAATGGGTTGTTAGTCAACAAAAGATTCTGTGACCATTTGAGGAAGGATTTAAGTCTTGTTTATTGTCTGAAAACCTTCTGTTGACACCTTCTGGGAAGATTAAGAAAGAGCCATCCTCACCCATGCACAACAGCTCAAAAAAAAAAAAAAAAAAAAAGGGCTGGAGATGCTGGTGGAATGCTCTTTGAAGAAATTCAGCATCATCTACATTGTTGGTGTCCCAGAGGATGAGACCATGTGGGATAACATGGACATTGATGACTCTGAGTTGAGACGTGATCCAGAAGAGTTGGACCTAGAATAGGAAGATTAGGAATACTGTAAGCAATTCATTATACTTATAACTAGAGGCATGGTGCACGAATTCATGCACCAGTGGGGTCCCTTGGCTTGGACTGCGCCCTCTCACAATCCAGGACCCCTTGGGGGATGTTGGAGAGTCTGTTTTGGCCCAATCCCCGCAGGCCAGGCCAGACCCCACCAGTGCACAAATCCATGCACCGGGCCTCTAGTATGCATGTAAGATCTTTGGTTAATCTCTTCCTGTCCTCCCTCCTCCCACCTTCCCTCTGAGATTCATCAGTCTGTTCTATGTTTCCATGCCTGTGGTTTCTGCTCCTGCGTTGAGTGTCTGCCCCCTGGTGGTCAGTGCGTGTCATACCTACCAGACACTTGGCCAGTTGGCTGGTCACTTAGGCTTTTATATAGAGAGATTCTTTGCACTTGAGTCTATATAGCACTTAAATAAGTATTAAAGTAAAAATCTAAGTGACGAGAAAGCATTGGGTCACAGCCATGTTTTCCTTTCTTAGTAGTAAATAAAACAGTGATGTCTGTTACAATCAGTGACGTCTTAGGTTGGATGAAATACAGGTAGTTGAATTCAGTTAAACCAGCAGTCAGTACTCCTAGACCAGTGATGGTGAACCTTTTGAGCTCGGCGTGTCAGCACTTTGAAAAACCCTAACTTAACTCTGGTGCCGTGTCACATATAGACATTTTTTGATATTTGCAACCATAGTAAAACAAAGACTTATATTTTTGATATTTATTTTATATATTTAAATGCCATTTAACAAAGAAAAATCAACCAAAAAAATGAGTTCGCGTGTCAGAGGTTCGCCATCACTGGCCTAGACAAATTGACTTCAGTTTAAAAGAACCCAAGAGGTCATGAACCTGCCTCTGGTGGATGGCCCCTGTAATGAAAGGTCTTGATAAATGGTCATTTTTCAGGAAAACCATGTTCTTTGTAGGAGGACAGCACAGGGGGGAAGTGGTGGCATTTTAGAAGGAATAGGTCTTCCTTATGTGGGAGTGTTCCATGCATTTCAGGGTATTTACCACCATTGACTTCTACCAGGTTCTGTAGTGCCTCCCCATCATTGTGACAGCTGACAAAATCCTCAACGTCCCCGTACATTCCAGATGCCCCCTTGGGGGCAGCACCACTCCTGGCTGAGGCCCGGGGCTGCAGGATGGGGATGGTTTGAGGCAGGCCTGCTGCCTGTCAGTGCAGAACACCATCCTCCCCGCTCTGTAGCCCAGTCCTCATCTTCCAAGAAGACCCAGCGCTGTCAGGATTACTCACCTCGGTGTGTGCCCGGCCCTGATTTGGAGGGGCTGGGGGCACGGCCCTGGGCATTTCTGCCTCCTTGTCGGCCCCAGTCAACCTTCCCCGACCCTGTGTCCGTCTTCCAGGAACATTTTCTCTGCGTTCCTGCAGGCAGCCTCGGAGAGAAAGGCACGTCGCCTCCTTTTCATTTACATGGGGATTACTGGAGACCAGAAAAGTGCTTTAAAATGATATAATGTCTCTGCACCTCATCAAACCCTTCCCCTTCCACCAATTTCTGCCTGATTTACAGTTAATATTGCACACTCCCATCACCCTGCCGGAGAAGCGGTGATTATGTATCCATTGCCATAAAGAATGTAAAGGAGATGGGAAAAATCAGGTGAATTCAGAGAAAGTTTAGTGTAAAAAAAAAAAAAAGCGCGGAGGGAGGAGGTGTCAGGGAAGGCAGTATAATAACAGGAGCAAAAGCATTCCTGGAACCAATTTCAGAGTCAAGCGGTTCCTCCGCCGGGCCTGGCGATGGACGGGGCCTGCCCTGCAGGTGTGGGGCTGGGGGCGGGCTGGCCCTGATCTGGAGCCCTGCCTGGGTGTTCGTCTGCCTGGGGGGTCTGGTCTGGGTAAAAGACCCCCATCAAAGAGCCAGGCCGTCCTCTCCTCCTTTCCCTAGACAATAAGGTCTGAGGAGCGTTTCAGTTCTTGAGTCTTTGAGACGCAGAAGGTGGCCTTGAATTGAGAGCCCCTGCATATCTGAACACGAACAGCCCAACTGTGGGTTCTGAGTTCAGATCCTGGCCCTGACAAGGGCTGCCTATGAGACTGTGGGCAGCCCGTCACATCCCTGAACCTCAGTCTCCCCATTTACAAAATGGGATAGACTAGCATAGGATACATGCTAATAAAACGCACAGCTCTGCCTGGCCAGTGTGGCTCAGTGGTTGAACGCCAACCTATGAACCAGGAGGTCAAGGTTCGATTCCTGGTCAGGGCACATGCCCGGGTTTTGGGCTCAATTCCCCAGATTGGGGGGAGGGGGTGCAGGAGGCAGCCAATCAATAATTCCATCTCATCATTGATGTTTCTCTCTCTTCCTCTCTGAAATCAATAAAAATATATTAAAACAAAACTCACACAGCTCTGCTTGTGTTTAGCACCAGCGACCACTCATGCTCAGCGGCCGCATCACCGTCTCCATCCTTTAGCAGGTGAGTGTCCCTGTGACAGTACCCATTGGAGTTGGCCCTCCGTGGCTTTTGCCGATTTTACCATTAAGGAGCGGAGTATCATGTGTGACCCTTCAGAGGAAAGAGATGCTCCGGCTCTCCCACATCACCCACCAGCCAAAGAAAAGGATGGAGCCCCTTGGCTTTACTTGGTGTGACTGTACTGAGCCAGTATTTCAGCGTCTGGTGCTGCCTAAGGAACTGCTAAAGACGCAGTGACTTAAAACACAACCACGTTATTATTTGCTCATGATTCTGCAATGTGGGCAGGGCCTGGTGGGAGGGCTCATCTCTGCTCCGTGTGACTTCAGCTGGCGGCTGGCTCAGCTGGATTTGGGTCATATCTTCTGGGGCCTTGGTTCTCACTTGGTTCTTCCCCGGCCTCCTTGTGGCCTCTCCAGGTGGTGAGCTCAGCATCCTCACAACAGCAAGATGGCCTCAGTTTACTCAGACTTCTTACTTAGTGGCTGGTTTCCCACAGAGCGCACGCGCGCACGCACACACGGACACACCTGCCAGGACTTCTTAAGGCCTAGGTGTGGAATTATCAGTGTCCTTTCTGCCACCTTCTACTGGTTAAAACAGGTCACAACGCCACCCCAGAGTCAAGGGGAGGTGGTACACCGGGCGTGATGGCCGAGTGGTTCATTGTGGACCACTGAAGTAACAGTTCACACCTAGGTCTTTGGTATCATTATTTTTTCCCTTCTTCCATAATAGTTTGGCTTAGCATTTATCGCGCATGGATCTTTATGGCAAGTGACATCAAATCAAATCTTTTTTTTTAATTAAACAAGAGCGCAATAAGGAAGCACGGGTGGTCCGTGGTCATGCCTGTCAGCTGGTCTTCCTGGCTTTCTGGGTGTTGGGCATCCCTTTCTGCTCCTGTAACTGGTCACTGGATCATGAGTATCTCTCCCTGCCTGTGGATTGTCTTGATCTGTTCTTATCTCTTTACCTCTCGTCTTTGTCTGTCTGAGGCTGTGACTCTGCTTCTCTGTCTATCTCTCCATCTCTCTCTGTTCTGTGCACATTTTTCTGTTTTTATTTTTGTTGATTTTAATATTCTCTCAGATTGTCTCTCTCCTCTCATCTCCTGTTTTTTCTCTTAATCTCCCACCATCACCATTGTAGCCAGAGACTCAGTCCTGTCATTGTTGTAAAGCGTGATCTTCTCACTGGTATTGCCAGAGAACTGCAAGGCCTGTCTTTGATGAATAGTCAGGGGTTTCCCCAGTAGGACAGGCCAGCCTGCCCCAGGGGCCTTGCCTTATGTGAAGGCGTCTAGGGATTTCTTTCCTTTATCTCTTCTCAGCATCTGGGCCCTGGAGCCTGAGAACTGCTTGGGCCCCAAAGTTTTGCCAAGCCTGGGGGTGACTGTCTTTAGGGGTCTCCCTTGGGAAGAAGGGGGATGGAGGGGAGGTGGTGGATGCAGGCAGGGCAGGAGGGGGGGGGGGGGGGGGGGTGCGGCACACCTGGCACATCATGGGGGCTCAAACCTATGGCTGCAATAACGACCGAGGAAATGAATGAGTAGCAGGCCTGAGTCTTGTTTCCATAAAGTCAGCTGAACAAGAAGTATTGCTTTTCTTATTTAAAAAAAATCAGATTAATTTCAAATCTGAGCCCCTCTCCTGGAAGTGTGCCTGGGAGGAGCCTGGGAGTAAGCCCTGCTCTAGGAGAGAAGCCCATTCTCTCATCCATGTAATTTCCTGCTCCTAAGAATGTCTTCTTGCAGAGGGAACATGAAACTTGGGTCAGAATGATCTGAGTTCAAGCCCTGGTTCTGCACTTCCTTGCCATGTGACCTCAGATAATCCATCCATTTGAATCTCAATGTCCTCATCTATAAAATGGGGCTCATGCCCTAGCTGGTTTGGCTCAGTGGGTAGAGCGTCAGCCTGCAGACTGAAGGGTCCTGGGTTCGATTCTGGTCAAGGGCAGATCCCCAGTAAGGGGCATGCAGTAGGCAGCGGGTCAATGATTCTCTCTCATCATTGATGTTTCTATCTCTCTCCCTCTCCTTTCCTCTCTCTGAAATCAATGAAAAATATATTTAAAAAATGAAATAAAAAAATAAAATAGGGCTTATGATTTCTTCCTCCAAGGGTGGTTGTAGGGTTCAGTGGGGGTGATGGAGGCTCCCAGGGCAGTGCCTATCACAGGAAAGGGGTCAGGAAATGGCTGCCCTTTGGCGTCCTAAGGTGTCATCCAGATCACATCCCCTGACAAAGGAGAGCGAGCCTCCAACCACAGTGACCGTCAGCTCGTGGCTACTGTCATTGGACCTATGGCCTCCCTTGCTCCTTCCCCAGCCTCACCCCCAGATTATCTTGAAGCAAATCCCAGAATCAACATATCTATTTTCTCTTCTCCTATATATGTTTGAAATATTATAGAATAAAAAACAAACAAAGTGGGGCTGCAGGAGATAATTTATGCAAAGCTCCTGGTACTCAGCAGGGTCCTAACCCCATCCTGTTATGGGGAGAGACTTCTTGAACAAAACATCAACAACTGCAGAGAGAGTTAACGATTTATATATTCCAAGAAGCAGCATAAACACAATTAAAGGCAAACAAAGTAAAACAAAGATTTTCAACAAGGATAACTACAAGACTTAATATCCCTATTATATACCGAGAGCTCTGACAATTCATTAACACTAGCACTTCAGTTACAAGATGGGAAAATAACATAAACAATTCACAGAAGATGAAATACAAATAGTCAATAAACATGGGAAAAGATGTTCCACGTTACCAGTGATCAGAGAAATACAAATTATGACAAAATAGCATTTTTATCTACCAAATCAGCCAAGATTTAAGAAACGGCGATGCCCAGTGCCAGCAGGGCAGAATTGACACAGCACTCTCATCTTCTATTGTTGGTCCTTTAAATTGACATCTCTCTTCTCGGAAATAAGTTGGGGCTAGCTACTGAAAACTTAAAACACAAGTTGGGACTATGTATTAGAAATCTTTAAAAAAAAAAACCATATGCTTTGGGGCTAGGACTTTGCCTCTAGGAGATAATCAGAAATTCAGGCAAAAATTTATACATCATGACATTCATTATTTATAATTGAAATTTAAAAAAGAGAGAACCTAAATATTCCAGGTTGTAAGAGAGTGGTTAAATAAATTCTGGTACATTTGTATGATATAATATTCTATAGCCATTAATAATTATATTTTCCAAGAAATTTTAATGACATGGAAACTACTCTATAATGTTTAAAGAGAAGAACAGGATACTGAACTGTATGTCGTCATGCTGTGTAATCCCAATTATGTAAATAATTAAATATACATGTAGAAGGGTGATCAGTGAGGCAGAGAAAAAATATTTTCAGGAGATTCTGCAGTTTTTAAAAGTTGCTAGCCGATTTAAGTCCCTACTGGTGTTAAAGACAAAAGTCACCTTGGAAAATGGTTCTTTGTCTCAGAGGTTTTTAGTTATCACAAATATAGGACAAATATCCATTCAATGTTCTTAGGGGTAATACTGAGTGTCAGTGACATACCCAAAGGCAGATGATGAAATGGAGAGGTAAATATTCTGTTTTTATTATTATTAATTTTTGGAATAAAAGACTGTTTTGTGGTAGAGTAGGTACATCTCTGAGAGAGATCTTTTTTAGGGGAGAACAGTAGGGAGAAGGGAAAGGATGCTTGATAGAAAGGTCTAATTCATTCTCTCAATAAGGACTGATTGTCTACTACATGCCAGGCTCTGCTCTAGACCACAATGTACTATCAATCTAGACCGAGTCCCCATGTGTGTGGAGGCGGGGGAGGGGGGGGAGAGAGAATGAGAGGGACAGCAAACCAATACAAGTATAAGGACATGATATGTGATCTGGAAAAGAAAGAAGGTAAAAGCCTAGGGAATTATGAGATGGGTATTATTTTGTGTGAGGGCTGGGGTCAGGGAAGGCCACACTGGGTAACTTTTGCACAGAGAGCTGAAGGAGGTGAAGAAGTGAGTCCTGGGCCATCTGCAGGGAGAGAATTGCAGGCAGTGGGAACAGCAAGGGCAAAGCCCTGGAGATGGCCGTGTGCTTGGACGATGTGAAGAGCAGCTGGGAGGCCTGATGGTCAGACAGAAGTCAAATGAGAGCGAGGTAGGAGAGGTGGAGGAGGAAAAAAGAGGGCAGGATCATAAAGGCATGATCAGCACTTTGGATTGTGTTTCAAACAACCTTACTGAGATGTAATTTACACGCAGTAAAATTCACCCATTTTTAGTGTGCATTTGATGGGCTTTGACATATGTCTACACCCAATGTAACTGCCACCTCAATCAGGATAGAGAACTTTCCATCACCCATGTTCCTCTTTGCCATCAATCCCTGCCCACCCCAGTCCTGGGCAGCCACTCATCCGCTTCCTGTCACTGTCATCACGCAGTTTGCTCTCTTGTGTCTGGCTTCTTTGACTCAGTGTATTGGTGTCAAGATCCATTCCCATGGTGTACATCCATGTTCTGTCCCTTTGTATTGCTGAGCAGTTTCCCCTTGTGTATATACCCGAAGACAATTACCCACTCACCTGGTGATGCCATTTAGAGTTGTCTAGTTCAGGGCTGCTGTGAACATTCTTGTACATTTGTTGTAGATGCATGTACTCATTGCTCGTGTGTGAAACCTAGAAGTAGAACTGTGGGTCATAGGTAAGGGTGTGTCTAACTTTACTTAGAAGCTGCCAGTTTTCCGAAGCAGTTGTGCATTTTCCGCTCCTACGAGCAGTGCGTGAGAGTGCCAGGTGCTCCGCATCCTCCCCAGCACTGGGTGGTGAGTCCTTTTCATCGTACCATTCTAGTGGATGCAGAGTGGCATCTCCTGCTAACAGCAGGCAATTGACGCAAGCTCCCTGAACTTTGGCTTCTGTGTCTGTAAAATGGGAGTGAAAATAGTTACCACCTCATAGTCAGGCCGTGAGGATTAACTGTGATGATGCAGGGAAAGCGTTGGCTCAGTGTGGGCACATGGCCGGTCTCAATAGAGGGGAGACAGTTATGTTATCCCTTGGCAGAAGGGATGCTCCCCTTGCCCCCAGCCACAGGGTGCCTCTCTTTCTGGCTGGAGACCACTGATCTCTCTTGGTGAGGTGTGGGGAAGCACGGGACTTGGCTGGGAAGTCTGTAAGGAGGATTCTCTGAAAGGTCGGAGGCCTCTAGGGGCCCTTGCCAAAGGTGGCAGACCCTGCCTTGACTTTTCCAAACAAGTCTGAGCGCCCGGGGGGTTTTGCTGGAACATTTATGTTTATTCTTTAGACGTCCTTGCTTAAAGGACACTATAGATGTATGTGTCTTCTCAAGGATACTTGCCCTGCTGATAGTACCTAATAGTTAATTTCAGTTCAAGCTGTTGTTACAATAAAAGCCTAAGGAGGCAGGCGAATGGGGCTGTCTGGTTCCTTTAGCCAGGCAGTCCCTTAGCCCTCTCTTTCACAGAAACGTGTGTCAGAGTAATCATTCATCCATCGCTCAGGGTCTGCTGGTCAGCCCCAGCAGTGAGGGTTCTCTCTCTTGTGTCCCCTTATCCTGTCCCCTGATCTGTAACCCCTGAAAGACGAAGCTTTCAAATCACAGAACGTCCTAATGTCTGTGCTGGGTCTTACTGTACCTCTTCAAGGCATTTCCCAATGAACATGGTTTTCACCCGAGAAGAATTCTTGGGATAGCTATTGAGGTAATAAATAATTTCAGTTATCTCGTCAAGCCCTGCCAGAGCTAATTCTTATGGGAATGAGGGCTCCCCTGGGGATGGATGGGGCGGCCAGCAGCTGAGGCCGGTACCCAGACAGGCGTAGAAGGAGAAGGACCTCTGTGTGCCCCACTGGCTGCCTCGGCCCAGCCGCCGAGACGATCCCACCTCCCAGCTCTGCGCTCCTGCTTCCTCAAGGAGACCTTGAATATTTATCATGTATTAGGTGGAAAAAGAAGTGGAACAGAAGGGAATTGTGTTACTGCATATGAAATTTGCCTGAAAACTTTCCACTTTCTTCTAGCTGGAAAATAGTTTTGATTTGAAATATGAAGCTTCTCTCCAACTTATTAGCTCAGAGACGAGAATGGAAAATGATGCTCCTTGGGCTTCAGGTGGCGCCGCCGGAGCTGGTGGGCGTTTACGGGCAGCCAGGATTGTCTGTAGAAAGTTCCCCTTGTGCATCAAAATTGAAAATTTATATTTTCTACTCTGACTGCTTCCCCCACCAAAATTTGCCCAAAGATAACAGGTGGGGGCGGGAGGGGAGAACCTAGGGGGAGGCAGCAGGGCCCCAGGTCAGACAGCACACCAGGCTCCTTCTGTCCTGGACGCACATTTGACGGCAGCGGCCTTTGCTCCATCCCCTTTGGTTCCAGGCTGCAAGGGTTTCTTAGGCCACAGAGCCCAGTTTCCTGTACAGCAGATATGCTCTGCTTTTCTGGTCCGGCTCCCTTGGAGACTCAGCAGACAGTGTGGATCTACACTCTAGGGAAGCACGCGTACACCGACGGGTGTACACACCTTCAGGGGGTTGGTGGATTCCCTCAGTTCAATCCATAAGACACCTCCAGGTCAAGAACTCTACTGCAACATTAACACACCACGACAAATGATGATAGATGCCATTCATCGAGCACTTCGGTGTCAGCACTACACGAAGTATCTCTAAGCGAGTTAACGCCAGTAGAGGTGCTTAGAATGGCGCCTGACACATAGTCCTCTTATGACTGCAGTTCTCATGTAATCTTCACGACTCTTGGTGCTGTTATTATCCCTAAATTACAGATGGGATTCCAAAAACAGGGTAGACGTTATTTTTAGATAAGAATCCAATAAGGTGGAAACTAACAAAATTAGAAAACAAAAAGCCCCTGCTGTGTGGGGGTGGAGGGGCAGGGGGAACAGGCTAGAAGGGCCAGAGGAAAATGCGTAGCCTTCAACGTTCCCTCTTAAACCTAATAAACAAGAATGCCAACAAAGCATCCAACCCAGGAAGTTAGAAAAAGAATAACAAAATAAATGTAAGGAAAGCAGAAAGAGAGGATAATACAATAACCTGAAAGAATAATGAGTTAGAAAAGAGAATAATAGTAGAATAGAAAAAACCCAGAAGGTTTAAAAGCCTATAGTAAAATATTTTTATAGCTTTCCTATAGAAAAAATTTCAAAGGCAAATATTCTCATACTAGATAAAATTAATCATAAAAACCATTTGCTCAACTCGGTGGAAACAAATTTGAAAATCAGAATGACTATGAAATTTTCTGAGAAAATGTAATTTACCAAAATGATTACAGGAGACATAAGACATTATAAATATACTGATATCCATGGGAAAATGGAGACAAAAAGTGTCAAAAAGCTGTATTCCTAGAGGCATTAGGCCAAATGATTTTACAGAAAAATTTTATCTTCTTTAAAAACAAATAATTCTAATATTAAGAATTCTGTTCTAGAAATTGAAAATAATAGAAAAAAATCCAGATTGTTTAAATGAATTAAGCAATACATTGGTACCAAATGCCAGTAAAGATTGAACACCAAGGACATGCCAAACTAGTTTCAGTTATGACTATCAATTTAAAAATCCTAAATAAAACATTAGCAAACAGAATTAGCAGCACTTAAAAGTATAATAAATTATGTCCACATGGAATTTGCTCTAGGAATGCAAGGATGGTTTAACATTAAGAAACCAATTGAAATGATTTATTTATGAAAAAGAATGATCAATTCTTAATTTAAAAAAATGCACTTAATAAAATGGAATAGCTGGATATTTCCTTAACATGAAAAAAAAATCTATTGTAGCTCAAGAAACCAGCATCATCCATAATGGGAAAATGCTGGAAGATTTCATACTAAAGTCAGAAATAAGAGAGGACTTTCCATTTTCAGCCCTGTTATCTAATATTGTACTGAAGGCCGAAGTCAAATTCGATAAGAGGAAGAAATTAGAAGTGTGAAAATTATACAAGGGGAAATAAAATTACAATTCTCAGATGATATTGTATATCTGGAAAACCTAGAAAGATTTATATTTTGGAACTACTACCAACAGTAAGAAAATTCAATAAAACAGCAGTGTACAAAAAATATACAGAAATTATTAACTTTTATGTATATAAACAATAGGTAGAGGATAAAATGGAAGAAATGAGCTTATTTATACTATCAACAAAGTGGTAAAAACTCAGGAATAAACTTAACAAGAAATGTCCAAGGCACATATGAAAACAAACAAGGCACATGTGAAAACAAACAGACAAACAGTATCCTTATCTGAAAGATACTCAAAGAATCTTGGACAAATGGGAAGTCTCTCTATATTCTTGGATGGAAACTTGATCTTATAACTATTTCATTTCTCCTAAATTAATTTTTTTCTAATATGTAAGCTTAACATGATCCTAATCAAAATACAAATTGCTATTTTGGAGGGGACAGGGGGGAATTGGGAACTAGAAAGGTGTTTATAAAATTCATGTGAAAAAATAACCAAGGATAATCCTGCAATTTGTTTCTTTTTACTCAAAATTATGTTTTAAAAATTATTTATGTTGATACAGTTATACATTATTCACTCTGAATGCTACATAATACTTTTCATTGTTTGAAGACACTATAATTTATTGGTGATCCTGTTGATGGATATTCAGGTATTCAGGTTGTTTCCTGGGTTGTGGAACGTCCTTAATGGTTCAAATCATCCTAGTAAGTGTGTGTGTGTGTGTGTGTGTGTGTGTGTGTGTGTGTGAGAGAGAGAGAGAGAGACAGAGAGAGAGAGAGAGAAAGGGGGGGGAGAGAGAGATATTGAGAGAGAGAGAGAGAGAGAGAGAGAGAGAGACAGAGGCAGCAGGGCTCCAGCACCACCTAGGGAATATAAATCCAGACCTACACATGACGGTCACCTGGGATTTTGAATTTTTGCAAATGCCTTAAAATTTGTTTCCATCCCTGGCCCTAGCCACTTGCCTGAATCTCCCTTGGGCTGATGGGAAAAGGCCTCTTGGCCCTTTCTGAGAGTTCTGTATTCCCACCCTGTGCAGGCTGGAGGCCACAGTGCTGCTCTGTGAGTATTAATATCCCAGCCCCCATGTCATTAGGTCTAGGACCCTTGTGGGCCATCGTAGTATCTGTTTCTTCCTCCTCCTTAGGCTCTGAGGTCCCTTGTTTTATCCGACTCCTAGGAATTCCATTTGTTTCTTTGAGACTCGGTCATGTATTTGTAATCGTTTGTTGTATGTTAACATAGCCTTTCTCTGTGGCTGTGGAAGGTCAGCTCTCTTCACTGTGTGGCTGGAAGTCCAGGCCCCACCTTGGGTCCCCAGTACATCCTCTCTGGTAGCTCCAGCGGCTGAGTTCCTTTCGTGTTCTGACTCTGGTTCCTGGCCTCCTGCTCTCAGCCTGGATGCCTCTATCCAGGTCACCGAAGGGTGGGTCTGTGAAAGTGCTGTGCACAGCACCCAGCACACAGGCTGCCCCCAAAGGTGTGTGCTAATTCAGGGCATTAAAAACAGGCATTAAGAGAAGTCTTTCAACTGCTCTCCAGCTCGACACTAACCCATTAATTAGCATAGACAGGGAACTCTTTCCAAACCCATGGGATGACATTACCAATCAGTCCATCTGTGTAGTGTCCATCCTGGGCTTCTAGAACCTTCATGTTAGGGGCTGGGGTTTGGAGAGTGTAGGGTCAGAGGAGAAAACCTGAATAAGCCTCGCCTAAGGCTGGGAAAATTGACTCTCCTGTGGGTTTGCTCTGCAGGAGTCATAACCCATGGGCCAGCAGGAGAGCAGGTTTGATATGACCAGCAGAGACTTCTAAGGGCTCTGATTTGAGGTTCAGTTCACGGCCAGCAGGGTTCCTGGGCCAGGGTCCTTCCTGTCATTAATAATTTTGAAGAACAAGGTTCAGGGTGATCTATGTAAGCGAGGAAGAAACTGTGAAGGCTGGGAAGAGTCCACCAGGCAGAGACTCAAGACAGGGCTCCCCTCCCAGGGATCTGGGGGAGAGGGTGGCTCAGTGGGCCCTGGGGCCTGGCACAGGCCAAGCTCAGAGTGGTCAGCTATTGGCATCTTCCTTCCACTGCTGGGAAGGCTGGGTGGTGCCCTGGTACCCAGCCAGGCAGGTAGGTCCCCAGTGCCCAGCAGTGGGCAGGATCAGGACAAAACATGTGAGTGATGGAGGTGGGAAGTGCTGCTATATTTGGACAATGTCACCTGCTCATTAGGACTCAGTGCAGCAGGAGATTCTGTAAAATACAGGGTTGTCTTGAGGAGGTAGAGCTGAAATATCTCTTATACTCAGTAGAATACAACTTTCTGACAAGGAGGGAGCTGAAACCCAGCAAAGACGTCAGTTTTTGCCAGAAGACTCAGTCTAGGGGGACTAAAGACATTTAGGGGATTGGGAGGGCGTCATTTGTCAAAGTTGTTGATGACCTAACTTCCCACAGATTTGATGGCAGTGTCTGGCTGCAGTGTGGCCTCCTGACAGCAAGGGGGCAGCCAAGGGAGGAAAGGATCACTGGCTCATGGACCCAGGCAGGGATAGCTGGGGAAGCAGGTCAGCAGGCATCTGGGACAAGTGGGACTGAGGAGGCAACACCCCAAATGCCTTCGGGGATGCCAAGACTCCCTTCAGAAGGCATACTGCTGTCACCTTGCAAGGCCTGGGGTGATGCTGTGCCAGCAGGATGCTGGGAAAAAAGGCCTATGGTTTTTTGTTTTCTCTTTTCTTTTCTTTTTTTTTTTTACTACTGGTTTGACTTATTGTATAACAGAAAGGAGGCAAAGGTTCCCTATGATCCCTGGAATCTTAAAACCCCCCCCCCCCCCTTGCCAGGAGAGGGAAAATGATCAAACCCCCAAGTTTGGCAGTTTCTACAGGGCCCCTCCTTCTTTCTTTCTTTCTTTCTTTCTTTCTTTCTTTCTTTCTTTCTTTCTTTCTTTCTTTCTTTCTTTCTTTCTTTCTTCCTTCCTTCCTTCCTTCCTTCCTTCCTTCCTTCCTTCCTCCCTCCCTCCTTCTCTCTCTCTCTCTCTCTCTCTCTCTCTCTCTCTCTCAACGATTCTCAATCAGGAGCCACTTTGCCCCACCCCAGCCAGGGACGTTTGCCAATGTCTGGAGACATTTGTTGTGTGACCTGTGGGGAGAGTGCTCCTGGCATTTACAGGCAAGGGATGCTGCTAAACAGCCACCGTGCACAGGAGAGTCCCTCACAAAAAGAATTCTGTCCCCAAATATCAACGGTGCTGAAGTTGAGAAACCCTGATCTAGAATAATCTTCTGGCTGAGTTTATGTTTTCAAAGGCAAGTGCCAAGCTTCAGGCTACTTTTGATTTCAGCCTAGCCAACGCCAATGTCCCTGAGGCAAGAAGTCCTGGGTGTTTTCTTAGAATTGGGAGGAAAACAGGAAAACGTACAGAGAATAAAATGTACATAGTTTTCCGATCCTCCTATATCAGGGAAAACAAATGTAAATTACATTTTCAATCCATTATTCTGCCACCCCTTCAACTTGCCAAGCTTTGAGGTGCCTAAGGACTTCCAACTTGACAATTTTACTTTTCTTCCTTTTTTTCTCCCCACTTTTGGCTTCTTGCATCAGCGTGGGATGGAAGTTGAAAGTGTGGGAGTGGATGAGATCACTCACAGAGCATTCTCTCTGCAGAGCGGGAAGAGTGGGGGAATAAGGACAGAACCCTGAGGAATGCAAACATTTAATGAGGGGCAAAAGAGAGCAGGGAGAGAATGAAATTCCACAAGGGACCTGGGCAAGAAGCAATGAGAAAGGTAGGAGGAGAATTTAATTCAAACACCTCACACATTTTAAAGCCCCGACTATGTGCCAGGCACTGTGCTGGATTTCAGAGACATTAGTGTATTGGGATCCAAAGAATTTCAAGAAAATAAGTGATTCATTCATTCATTCATTCATTCATCCATCCATTCATTCACTCATCTGTTCATTCATCCATTCACTCAACAGCTATTTATTGAGTGTTTATTCTGTGCCAGGCACTGCTCTGAATACTGAGGTCAGTGGCGATCAAACAAAGTCTCCTCACAGGCAGCTGGTGAGGAAGACATGAGGAAAAGGTGAACAAATGTTGCCAAAGAGATGAAACAGAGGCCATTCAATCTGGCTTCCAAGGGGGGCCCCAGAGAGCAGGTCTGGTAGCAAAATCGGACTATAAATGGCCCAGTGCCACCGCCTGGAGCAGGGACCGGGGAAGGCCGGCCACACAGTAGGCCTCACCAAATGTTGGACAGAGAAGCCAGTTTCTGGGTCACTGCCTAGAAATAGTCTCAATCTCCTTCCCTAGCGATTTACTTGAAGCCGCTGTCACCGCCTTTGCACTTTTTCTGAAAAGTTTTGCGAGAAGCAGGAAATAAAAAATGCCGGAGCCCTAGATTCAGAAAGGGAGAAGGAGGTATTTATGATTTCTTTAGTATAAGACAAGGCACAGCACCGGGAAAGGGATAATCAAAGTTGACAGCTCAGAGGAGATGACAGGAAATGGTTTGGAGGAGTCTCCTTTGGTCACGAATGCTAAGAGAATTTGTGCCGAACCAGGGAGTTAACGGTGAGAGATTTTGCCTCAAAAACATGTCTAATTTCATTTTTTAAACCCTTCTAGTAGAGGTGAAGCAGGCTTGTATCTGTGGATTACACCGCCCCGGAGGCCTTCATAATCGACACGGAAATAAATTAGTTATGACAGCCACTTCCTGAAGTCGGCAGTGCCCGTTCTCACTTGAGAGCCAGTGGCCATCAGAGTTGCAGTGAACGAAGTTTAGGAAAGCCTTCACACGCGTGTGTTTTAGGGCCTGGAATCAGAGACTGTCGTAGAAAGTACATGGTGGTGCTAAGACCTCCACGTATGACAAGAACGAGACATGCCTCTTGAGGGTTTGTTTGAAGAACAAGGATGGATACCAAACCCTGAGGACATTGGCATTCACTCCCATCTGGAGCAGGGTGGCCCGAGTCTGGTCCTGGGTGACCTGCTGGCAGACACTTGCCCTCTCTGAGCTTCTGCAGCATCAGGGGATCGGACCCGCGCTCTGTGAGGGTCTGACCTTGTCTTTGCCTGTCCAGCACCCATTCTCCAATGGTCGGGTGATAGCATAGCCTTTTTCCTTGGCCAACCCCACCTCCCGTCATGGACAGTGTTCATGAGCTTGTCAGGCAAATTCTCCTCCTTTCCTGGCCAAGGGGAGTCGTGTCTGCTTCCCATCTCTTCTGAAGTCTGGTTCAACATCCTTTCCTTCAACTGTGCAGCTATCCCATTCCTTCCATTGAATTCCCTTTTTGGCTCCACTCGTAAGCATTGTTTCTATTGTTTGCAACCAATGAATCCTAATGGTACATGCCCCCCCACCCGGCCAATGCCACCACCAATTCTGAGGTCTTTGTTTGAAATATAAATGTAGGTTCTGTTAAATGTCTTCTTGTTGGGTTAAGCCCACTGCTCCAGCAAGTGAGACTTTTTCGGATCCTGATTCTGTCACCCAACATACATTTTTTCTACTTTGTGTCACCCACAGTCTCATCCCAAAGCCACCCATGTCTCACGTGTGCATTCACATGCCCGGACGGGCCTCGGTTCTGTGCGGGGTTCTGGCCAAGTGCTGCAGCTGCACACATTCCCTTGGGGAAGCCGTAATCTGGTTTGGTGGGAGATGTGAGAGCAGGTAATTACACCACCGTGTGTAAGCTCTTTGGGAAACTGGTTGTGGTGGGAGTCGGGAAATGCACGCAGAGGTGACAGGGAGCAGGCACTTGCCAGGAGGCCCATTGGAAGGAAAGGCACCTGGGAAGAAAGCACAGCAAATGCAAAGGCAAGGAGACAGAGGTCAGTGTGGTGGTCAGGGACCCGCCCTTCCATCTGGCCTGAAAAGTGGGTGAAAGAGAGCCTCATCTTGATTGTTTCCCAAGGGGCAGCCGAATCCAGGGAACTTGCCATTTTCAATGTAAACACACCTCGTGGGATTTCTTCAGGGGCACCTCTAGGCACACAGCACTCCATTTAGTGGGGCTGCCATTTGAGATATCCAAGTATCAGATGCTCCTTTCTTGGGGACTTCCCTCTGCACCCCACCAGAGCCAGGGCAGCTTGGCCTCGGGGCTTGTGAGAGCTGTTCTCACTCAACATCCTCCACGGTCTTAATCCAAACTTCTCCCAGTCCTTCCACCTTCCCCGTGGCGCTCCGCCTGTCCCTGTAAGATCTTTGAAAGTCTGGAGGCCCAGGATGACTTATGTTCTGAATTTAGCACCTTAGCCCAGCAGCATTCTGTCTTGCAAAACCACCACTCTGCCAGCTTCACATGAAGGGGCCATTTAATATGCAGCCGAGAAACAGCCCTACAAAGCAGAGAAGATAAGGTGGGAATGTTGAATATTCATTTTCGTGGTTAGAGGGTGTTTTTCCTTGATTCTGTTATTCAAATTAGCTTGGATTGTAACTTCCATTTCAACAACAAACGCTTAAAGAAACACAACAGGATAATCCCTAGTTTGTTCTCCTGAGATCGTCAGAGTGACCTGCTGCCCGGAAAACTCCACCTTGGAGGCAGGGACCTTGAGTGATCATTTCTTCTACCCTCACGGACCTAACACAGCACACGGGAAGAGGAGGACTGAGAGCTGGCTAGTCGTTGGTACTGGGGTCAGTACCCACAGTCCCAAGATCTGCCAGTTGGTCTTTAGCCTTTGACAGGGCAGTGGGCCAGCCTGACCGCCAACTTAGCTTAAGAAGCAACTGCCTAGGGGGTTCAGCTAAAGATCTCTGGGAACCATTGTCCTTGTTCCCAGTGGAACTGGTGAAGCCCATTCTCCTAGACCTGGAAACTGAGCCTGAGACTAGATACTGCTCAGTGATGAAAAGGTGGGCGGCAGTTAGCATTTATATTATAACAAAATTCATGTCTTTCTGTCGCTGATCTTGGTTCAAGCTTGGATAGACACACACCTCCTAAAACTTCCTGCTTTCACTCTTGCTCCTCTCCCGTCTTCATCTGGAAGCCAGTATGGTTTCTGAGAGTATAAATTGGATCATGTCACTCCTGCTTAAAAGCAATGGCTTCCCATCGAGCTTAGGATAAAACCCATGGTCTACACAGCCTTGCAGGCCAGTCTCTCGCCTGCCTCTGTCCTCCCCATTCACTGTGCTTCTGCCGTCAATTCCGGGAGCTTGCTAAACTGCGTTCGGCTTCAGTGACTTTGCAGCAGCTGTCCTCTTCTGTGGGCCACAATTCCCAGCTCCTCTCCTGCTTAGCTCCATCTTTTAGATTCAGTATCACCTCCTCAGAGAGGCCTTCCCACCCCTCTCTGAGCCGGTTTCCCTATATGAATCTCTCTTAGAGTGCTCTCTTCATTTTCTTCCTGGGCTTTTTAGTCACAATCTGCAATGAGTTGTTTACTTGTTATCTGTCTATTAAAAGGCAAGTCCCCTAGGGCAGGGTCTTCTCTGTCTGCGTCATCACTGCATCCTCAGGACCCAGGACAGTGCTCAATACATATTGACCAGATGAATTTACTGGGCCCCCAGTGTGTGTCAGGTTCCTCATATGCTTTCTCCCATTTAATCTTTACAATAACCTTGCGGGGTTGGTCAGCGGTCCCTACCACAGGGCGAAGTTAACTCTCGTGACATCACACAGTGACAGAACAAGTGGCAGAACAAGACATTGGTCCTAAGTCTCCATGCCCCACAGTCCTTGTTCTTCCCACCATTTCCTCTGTGCCTAAAAGCCCAAATCCTGGTTTTGCTACTTACCGCCCATGGGACATAGGGCAAGGCCCCCAACCTTTTGGAACACTTTTACCTTAACTGTAAGATGTGGGCATTAATAAAATGTGCCCCTGCACTATAGCGTAGCATGGAATCTGGAGCCAAATTGCCCGGGTTCACCAGCTACCTACTGTCTGTGTGTCCTTGGATGAGTGACTTAACCTCTCTGTGCCTCAGTTTTAAAACCTGCAAAATGAGCATAAGCGGAGTTGTTGAGAGTATTACAAGAGCAAATAAATATATGTAAAACCTTTGGAGCAGTGCCAGGCACTTTTATTATATTACTAGGGGCTGGTGCACGAAATTCGTGCATGGGTAGGGTCCCTAGGCCTTCCAGCTGCCGGCCGGGGACTATCTTAGTTCTGCACCGCCCCCTGGTGGTCAGCGCACGTCATAGTGAGCAATAGAACTCCCAGACTCCCCATCAAACTCCCTTGGGGACACTTTGCATATTAGCCTTTTATATATATAGATTATCATCACCATTAATTACCATTTATGAACTTAATTGCTTTCCAAACCCCATTCACATTTCAGCCTCACAAACACCCTTTGAAGTAAACAGGAGAGGCTTTATTTTCCTTTTTTATAGACAAGGAAACAGGCTCAGGAGGTCTTGCTCAGACCTGGCAGGTGGAGGCCGCAGAACTGAAGCCCAGGTCCTAGCCCATCACTCTTTCCTCAGCATCTCTGCCATTGCTCTGACTTCCACCCTGGTGCCCGCCTGTGCTCCCCCTGCAGCCCCACCTGCCTTGCTTCTGCTGATCTGTCTTTTGCTCCATTAGCCAGAGCAGCGGCCCCTGGCCCTTGCAGGCGCTCTGCGCCCTCTGCTCG
>NW_005360425.1:3815047-3815778 GCF_000412655.1 Myotis brandtii | reverse complement strand
CAGCACTTCCCGGCCTGATATTTGCACAAAGTGCTCTCAGGGCCTCTTTACATTTGCACTTGCCCGTGGAGTTAGCGTTTCCGCCAAGCGCGACTTCTCCAAAGGGCGCTTGCAACTTGTGTTCGAGGAACCCAGGCGCATTCTTTCATGTTCTCTCCGTCTCTCTCCCCCCCCCCCTCCTTCCCCCCCCCCTCTCTCTCTCTCTCTCTCTCTCTCTCTCTCTCTCTCTCTCTTTCTCTCCCCCCTCTCATTCCCCTCCCAGGCTTGCCTCTCTCCATCAATCTTTCTCCCCAAGTCCCACTTTCTGTCTCTCCCCATCTGTCTTTACATCTGTTTCTTTCCCCCTCCCTCTCATTCAGTCTTCTAGTCCCTCCTCCTCCATCTTCCCTCCCTGTCTTTCCCACCTTCCAAGGGAACAATGCGGTTGCAGCGCTCAGCTCGAGCCTCACATTCCCAGGGTGGCTGTGTCCATGGTGGTTTGGATGATCCTTGGTCCCAGTGTTGTTTCCAGGTCCTTTCAGCGGGTGGCTGGATAGTAGGAGCGTAGAAGGGAAGGGCTCTTGGGTCCCACCTGGGACAAGCTCTGGGCACTGCCCACTTTTCCTTTTTGCTCCCAGTCTCATCTCCCCACAGGGCCCCAGGCTGGCTGAGAATCCCTCCAGGGAAATCCCTGTGCTTCCAGCCTCTCCTACCAGGCGGGACCTCTAAGCCAGAACCACCCACCGGATCTG
>NW_005360425.1:3807536-3814871 GCF_000412655.1 Myotis brandtii | reverse complement strand
GCCACCCTAACCCCCCCACCCCCAACCCCAGAGTAGCCAGGTGGTCCTGGGGCATCTGGAACTCATGGGCTGGGATCAGCCTGGGCTGGGGGACTGGAGGGGGGACACCCTGAGGTCCCTGTAAGTGGCCAGCAGACAGAAATGGGCTGGGCGTGATCAAGGAGGTGAGCCCCACCTCACACACCTGGACACCTACTGCAGCAACCGATTTCAGCGTATCCACAGTCCATGGTGAACAGGGGACCCGTGGAATGGCTGGAGCCCTGTGTTCAAGGTGTCACTGCCCAGAGTGGGGTCCAGGAGGCTGGGGATGGGGAGTGGGGAAGCTCCGGCAGTGACCTCGGATGTCGGTTTCACCTTCTGGAAATTTCTGTCTTTCCTTGCCTGCTTTGCCCTCCCGGAGGCAGCCAGGCTCCCTGCAGCCGCTGCTCCGATGGTGCGTGCGGGCCTGCAGAGGAGAGCTGCCGCGCGTGGAGACACTGCGTATGAGAAAGTCCGATCAGATCCACAGCCGCTTTAGCACAAGGAACGCCAACCTCGCTTTCACCGATAGAGACCTAGTCAAGTCGGTAAATATAATTGCAAGGGTTGTCTTGAGTCCTTGTTTAAAAATGGTTTTAAATATTTTATCACTTACACGTGAGAACAAACTATCCTGTCGATGGCCTCCGTCAAGAATTTGAGAAGATCTTCAAGTAAAGTTTTGATTATTTGTGTGGAGTCATTTGATCAATTGTGTAATCATTTCCAGTATAAAACCTGATATTTAAAAAAAAAATGTGTCCAGAAGCCAACTCAAATTTCTCATTAAAACATCTGAAAGGATTTAATTTAGAAGTTATATACGAACTCAATATTTAATATCTTCCCTACTACTTTGTATTTTTTCTTATCATAATTATAAAAAATGTAATTAATGTTTAGATGCCTCCCAATGGGTCTACATGAGTCTCCGAGGAGTGGAAGAATCGGCCTTTTGGTGAGATGGCAGCAAATGGGAAATTGCTGAGGATCTTGCGGCATCAAGGTCACAGCCTCAGCGTTGGGGGCTTCCCCTCCCGGAGAACAGTCCAAGTGCAGCCCAGATTCCACTGCAGGAGGCTGGATCCCAGCCCCAGTCCCAGGCACTGCCAGTGTCTCCAGACAGAAATGCGCCTGACTCCTCCAGTGCCCCTGCCGCTCTCTTTCCCACCAGCTGCTGCCCTAGACCCGGCTGCATTGCTGTCCAGGGACCCGGGGGACCTGCTCCCTCAGGTAGAGTTTGCTCCTGGGCAGACCTTCCTTGGAGCACTCCTGAATATTGCAGATTCCAGGCAGAAAATGCCTGGCCCCAAAACCTGCTTGCCGGGGGGATTGAACACAAAGAAATGTGAGTGCCTTGTTACCCCCAGATACCCAGGAGGTTTATAGGCACTGGGGGAGGAGGTTTCGGCTTGAATAGAAGGCTCTACTCCTTGCTAGCTGTGTGACCTTGACCTTGACCTCCTTTGTTTACCTCTCTAGGCCCCAGTTTGCCCTTGTTACTAGGAAGCATGAATACTTGCCTAGGAGGGTTGTAAGGAGAGAAAGGAAGTGTATGTAAAAATGCGTTGTAAACTACAAGTGCTGTGTATGTGGCGGGGTTGTGACCACTGCTGTCAGCCAAAGCAATGATCATTGCCAAGTCTTTAGGAGCAACTGCTACAGTGAGAACCCCCCTGGGGTGCAGTGTCAGTGGCTGGGTGGGGAGGTTGGACTTGGTGGGCAGGGCTTGACTTCCACTCCAAGATCCAACTCAAATTAGAGTCTCTGGTAACACACTAGAGCAGCGGTTCTCAACCTGTGGGTCGCGACCCCTTTGGGGGTCGAATGACCCTTTCACAGGGGTCGCCTAAGACCATCGGAAAACACATATATAATTACATATTGTTTTTGTGATTAATCACTATGCTTTAATTATGTTCAATTTGTAACAATGAAGTTGGGGGTCACCACAACATGAGGAACTGTATTAAAGGGTCGCGGCATTAGGAAGGTTGAGAACCACTGCACTAGAACCTGGTTCTTTCATTCACTAAACAAACATTTACTTATTTATTTTTAAATAGCTTTTCTCCTTTTCCCCATTCTGAAAGTAATATATGCTCATTCTAGAGCATTAAAAAACACAGCTATGCTGGACGAAGAAAATAAGTCACCCCCAAATCTGCCTCCATGAATGAATGTCTTGGGTCCACACACATTTCCCCATGTTCCTTCAAATGCATTTAAGAAAAATGTTATATAACACTTGCTGCTTTGTGGTCTGCTTTCGAAAAAGATCTTATGAACATTTACTTGGTTAAAAACATGACAAAAATCACTGCCCGGCTGTCTGTACAATGAAATATCCCGTGGTGCCTACTGTGTGCAGAGCCCTGAGCAAGCCCCTTTCAGGGGGAGAGGAGTATCCAGAGACATTCTTGCCTGCCCCCCTGGGAACTCGCCATCCTGCAGAGGAAATCAGGCCACCCCAGGAAGAGGGGCCTACTGAAACCCAAGGCCAGTGTTGAGCCTGCAGAGGGGTGCTAGGAGGAATAGGACATTTCCAAACGAGGGAGCAGGGGAGGTATTTGGAGGAGTGGACTGGCCCAGAAGGGTGGGCTGGGTTTAAACATGTGACACTGTGAAGCGATTCTGGATGGCAGGAAGAATGTGAGTGACAGGCGTGTGTGAACCCACACATCTTCAGAAAAGTGACAAAATCATGACACGTTCCCGGTGCTTTTGTGGCAGCTAGACAAGGAGGCGGGGTTTTGCGTCGGTACCGGTGAGCTCAAGTATGTTAGCCCACCCAACGATGGGCAACATTTACAGCAGGTTGTATCGGCGACAGTGAGCTGAGCAAGTCATGTAACTAAAAATGTTAAAGCAGGAAACGCTTGGTGACCTCTTCCCGACTTTGCATTTTATAGATGCAGAGTTGAGGCCAGAACAGGGGGTGACTTAGCTGAGATGACACAGCCACTATAGGGGGTGATGCTAGGGAGCTGGTGGACCACTTCAAGGGCAAGGACCAAGTTGTCCAGCCAGCACTTGGCACAGAGCTGCATAGGAACCTCCCAGGACAGGATCCTTAAACCGAGCTGAGCTCCCGTGGCTCCGATAACAGCCCAGCCTTCCAGCACTGCTTTGGGGAAGAATCCTGCTTCCTAAGTGCCACTTGTGGTGCAATCAAGAGGTATTCCTTCCTGCACACCTGTCCCTCCCTTCCTCTACGTGGGAGGAGGGCTGCTCCCCGAGTCAGACTCCGTGGTTTGAAGAAACAAAGATCCCCTCAAACTGCCTTAATAGAAGGGAGTTTATTGTAAGAATCATAACATTCTCTTGGGAATCTAAGGATGGGAACCACGTAGAGCAGTCAGGCCTCATGGGAATTGGAGCTAGGACCTGAAAAACGATTAGAGGTCAAAGCAGCTCTGTCTTTTCCTGAGACACCAATCTCTCAGGCTAAGGATGCATCCACCTAAGATGCAGCCAGCCAGCCATTTTATCCAACCCTCTATTCCATGACCCATGCCTCCATCCATCCATCCATCCATCCATCCATCCAATCGAATGTTGCCTGAGCCTCTGCCCTCCAGTGAGCTGCTGCCGTAGGCCATCTCATATTATGGTGGAGACAGACATGAACAGCCACAGTCCCTGCTCTCAAGGAACTCACAGTCAAATAGAAAGTTGCTGTCATGTTTATTCATCCCCTCATCCTTCAGTGAGCATTTCTGTGCGCCAAGTTGGGGCTGGCATCGAGGATGCAGAGATGAACGAGGCACCCGTATCTCTCTCCAAGAACTCCCGGTCCAGGGAGGGGGACCCATGGATACAATCATAATACAATCTGATTGGTGCTAAAAGAGAAAATTGATTGACTGATGGATATTCTGCCTTGTTCCACGAAAGATTTAAGATTTCAAGATATGTAGATGAAAACTCTGGGACGTGTATCAACGTGGAACTATTTTTCAATTGTATTGTTGGGGTCACAGGGCCAGAGCATATCCTTATGGACGGGAGTGGGGTTTTCACAAAAGGAAATGAAAATGCCCATGGTCAGTCTTCTGAGAAAGATGTCATTCGCGCAGCAGGAAATGAGGACTTTGGCGAGCGGACATTGGATGGGGGTGAGAAAAAGACTTTCCGTCTGTGGGGTGAGGGGCGTTTGTTCTGGATTCTGAGATGTGGCGATCCCCACCCCTGGAGGTGGTGGGTGGGGGTGAGGGTGGAGGATGAACTTCCCTGGACCGAATGGGAGCAGGCCAAGAGGAAGGCCGGAAGCCCGTCCTGAAAGGCACTCAGGGGCAGGGCTGGGCCTATGCCATCCTTTCTCTATGGTACTTTCTTCCCGTCTTTCACAGCGACCACACAATTGATGGTCCAAACTGGCACACCCTAGAGCAGGGGTGGGCAAACTTTTTGACTCGAGGGCCACAATGGGTTCTTAAACTGGACCGGAGGGCCGGAACAAAAGCATGGATGGAGTGTTTGTGTGAACTAATATAAATCCAAAGTAAACATCATTACATAAAAGGGTACGGTCTTTTTTTTTTTAGTTTTATTCATTTCAAACGGGCCGGATCCGGCCCGCGGGCCGTAGTGTGCCCACGGCTGCCCTAGAGAGTAAATGCGGGGAGGCTACTGAGAATTAGGCACATAACCACTTGCACATCACTAACCCTTCAGTAAAGTGACCAGAGTCGTAGATTGGCCTCCGTCATCTGGGGAGACACAGGGAAGGACCTGTGTGCATGCCCGAGGCCCGTGACAATATTTGAATTCTGAAAGAAATTCTTATTGATTCCAAAATAAAAGGCAAACTGCAAGATGAAAAAGAATAGGTGTGTAATTAAATGCCTGTAAAACATTGGGTCAACTTTGTTAATTGTTAAAGACATAAAAAAAACTGCTTTACAATTGAAGCCAGTTTGCAGATTCAAATCTCTTTTCTCAAGACTCCACGGGAATGACTGCTGAGAAATTGCAGCCAAATGTAAATCAGCTGTTCGTAGCCATGTTTCAAAAGTCACATTAGAAAATGTTTTTCAAAAGCACTTTTACAGCAAGAAATGATACCAACTGAGTATATGTACGTGTTTTTATAGGACAAGGGGGCCTTCAGAAGTCAGAGTGTCCAGAATCATGGAACATCCAGGCCCTGAGCGCAGGCAGGGCCACCGTGGCGCACGGGGCGTCATTCCCATCACGGCTTTCATGACCGGCACCCGGAGTTGTGCAGTGCCAGCCCACATGGCGGTATGCGGGGATCTTGGACACAAGGTGGGCAGGGTGTTTGTCCAGAGGCCAAAGACGGAGTGGCCGTGGGTGGAACAGTCTTCGGGGAGGACAGTTGTCCCCTGGAAACAATGTGGTGACGAGACACGGGGACAGAGCAGAAAACACTCAGCACAGAAGAGCCGAGTGCTGGTTCTCTGCTCACAGTCCAGCGGGGAGACAGCCCTGTGCACAAAGCACTGGGGCCAGGGGTGGCGGCGACGGTAAGGGCTACGGTGGCGGCCAGAGAGAGTGTCATGGGGGACATGAGGCAGAGGGAGAAGGTAACGGGGCCTTCAGAAGTCAGAGTGTCCAGAATCATGGAACGTCAAGGCCCTGAGCGCAGGCAGGGCCACCATGGTGCACGGGGCGTCATTCCCATCATGGCTTTCGTGACGTTGTGCAGTGCCCAGCCGACACGGCGGTAGGCGGGGATCTTGGACACAAGGTGGGCAGGGTGTTTGTCCAGAGGCCAAAGACGGAGTGGCCGTGGGTGGAACAGTCTTCGGGGAGGACAGTTGTCCCCTGGAAACAATGTGGTGACGAGACACGGGGACAGAGCAGAAAACACTCAGCACAGAAGAGCCGAGTGCTGGTTCTCTGCTCACAGTCCAGTGGGGAGACAGCCCTGTGCCCAAAGCGCTGGGGCCAGAGATGGCGGCGACAGTAAGGGCTACGGTGGCCGCCAGAGAGAGTCATGGGGGGACCTGAGGCAGAGGGAGAAGGTAATCCCCAATGAAGGGACGGAGGAGGCAGCATAAATAAGGGTTGATTCACACTGAACCTCAGAACAGCGAGGATTTCGACAGGCGGACAGCCAGGGGTAGGTTGCCAGGACACGGGGCTCACTGGGCACCCCTGGGGGAGTCTGGCAGCTTGCTCCTCCGGCCCTTTCCCAGCTGAAAGATGTCAGCTATCAGGTGCGTTAGCTTCAGCTGGACAGAGCCTATCGGACAGGAGCGTGGGGCGTGGCCTGGCTGGAAGCAAAGGTGCTCAGATGGGTGCAACCTTTTTTCTGACACCAGCTCCTGTCTTGGCAGAGCACGTGGCTGGGGGGAAGGGGTGTATCCCGGAACTGCCCGGAAGTGGTGTCTCCATCACTCTGTTCGGAGGCCTCCTGGCCAAAGATGATTTTTTCTCTCCCATGAAACAACTCCCCATGTGCTGTAAGTCTCTAACCTGCCCCTGGTGGGGGAAGAAGTGTGCAGGGATCTTGAGAAGCATCCCAAGGGGGACTGGTGATTGGGTGAGGAATGGCCCACCAGCTTCAGCACTGGACAGGGCCAGTCCCTTCTCTGAGGGGTAAATAAATGATTATCATCCCCTCTGACCTCCGAGGCAACTGAGACAAAGAGGGTCACCCAGCGGTCACTGCAACCAGCATTCCAGGCTCTGTTTGTCGGGCATAACAGTGGGGGTGACAGCTGAGCTAGTTTTTAATACCGAGAGGATCGGAATACGCAAGGATGGGGAGGGAAAGGCTAGACTAAAGGGCCAGCTGAACAAAGGTGGGTGGCAGACAATCGCGATAGCCATCCTGCCTGAGAAAGAGCTGACTTGTTGTTTGTTTTTTGAGCCAGGAGGGACTTTTAAGTGCTTTACTTGTGTTAGCTTGGGGTACTCCTCACAGCAACATTCTCAAGCAGGTACAATTAAGCCCCATTTCATGGATGATAAAACTGAGGCACAGAGAGGTCAAGTGACCTGTCTAAGGTCACATGCCTACCAAGTATCAGAGTGGGGACTTGAACCTAGGCAGCCTTGCTCCGGGCCCTCCTGTTTAATCACTAGGCACTGCTGGCGCTCACACGCTGAACACCTGCTGTGCGGCCGCGGGAGGCTCACGGAGTGCTTTCCACGCATCATCGCGTGCCACCCGCATCACAACACGCAAGGTCGGAAGGATTTCTATGACCATTTTACAGATGCAGGAACTGAGGTTCAGACAGGGTCCGTCTCTTGCCCAAGGTCACGCTTAGCCTTCCGTGCTGGGAGTTATTTCTGAGGCGCTCCCACTTCATTGGGGAAAGCTGCGCGTGCCCCACCGTT
>NW_005360425.1:3798426-3803426 GCF_000412655.1 Myotis brandtii | reverse complement strand
AGTGTTTAAAGACATGCATTTGTCATGTAACATGGTCCCTCAAATCAAGCCAGTAACCTCATCTGGCACTTAACCCAAAGAAAAGCGATTTGTTCCAAGGCTGAAGGAAAGCCGGCTGTGCTGGACTTACTGAGAGATGGTGCATTGGTCTCCCTCCTAAGGGATTTGTAAGGGTAATTTCGACCATGCCTGGTTTTTCCTTTTATACGCCGACTTTAAACACCATCTCTACATCACACGGACTCATGTCATGGGAGCCGCGCGGCAAAGGCGTGGCGGTGGGCACGGGAGATGTGCGGGGAGCGTAATTAGGGGCTTCATGACTGTTAAGGGCCCATCGGATTCCGAGGCTCCTCAGCCGGCTGTGATCTCTGGAATCCTCATTAGAAATTCTCTCCAGAGCCCGGGGCATATGCTTTTGCTCGTCTTTAATAATGGCAAATCTTCATGCTTTGAGGTTGGATTGGATTTCGGGAAACAACCACAAGAGGCGTTTGGAGCCCAGCCTGGTGGAAGAACAAGCTGGAGAATGTGCTCCTGGTCGAAAGGGAGGGGTGACTCTAACTGGCACACGGGGATGCCAAGTTCAGGTGGAAGCCAGAGCAGGAAGCTCCTGAGTTGCTGCAGGGAAGGCGGCCTGGGGGCAGCGGAAAGGGAAGTCCGCCCATCTGGGCTGGGTCATAGGGTCACCCCACCAACTTGATGGACTTTGTCTCCCTCCCACAGCTCAGTCACAGTGTTACGAAGGGTGTAGGTCCATGTGGAGTTAGGCCAATAGCCCCCGGATGGCAGAGGTGGAGGGAGGGAGGGACTGTTCTCAGGGGGTGTGGCCCAGTGGAAGCCAGCAAGTGTACTGCAAAGGCAGAGTCTGCCCTGTGTCTCGGAGGCCATGATGGGGACGTGGGGGACCTCCAGGCCTCTCTGTGAGCCGCTTCTGGCACAATAAGACCTCAGGGCTCACCCCGTGAGGAGACCTTTGTGGACCTTGTCATCTCACAAGCTGGAGATTAGCCAGAGGAGAACTTGAGGGACTACCAACCGCGCCTTCAGAGGTCAACCACCGGACCCACCAGGACGGGGTCTGCCCAGGCAAAGGATCCTCAGCAGCCTGCTGAGCTGAGCTGCCTCTGTCCCTGCAAACCTCCCTCTGACCCCAGGCACAGTGACAGGATTTGGCACACGTGTTCCTCCCTCCCTCCACCTCTGCCAGGGGGCTATTGGCCTAACTCCACACTGACCTTTCTGTGTCCATATTCCACCTACAAGATGATGGGCCTCCTTTTCTGGGGGACTTGATCATGGACTCCAAAGGCACTGCCCAGAGACCAGCTCCAAAAACGTGGGGCCCATGCACGGGGAGCCTTTTTTGAGGGACTGGGCATGTTTGCTGAAGTGTTTGTTTTATAGTCATCCCCAAATAGTCTGCAAATAGTGATCTATTGGGTCTTCTCATCCTAAGAGTCTGAACCCATAGACTCTGGGCTCTGAGACAAAGAACAGAGTGATCCGCCAGAGGAGGAAGCTGGCCACAGGTTCACCCCACATGTGCACACACTCAGACACTCGGCTCACCCCCCCGTACCCTCTGCACGCTCATACTCAACCAAGCCACATCCTCACACACATGCACACGCAACCTGCACAGAGACACATACCACCCCCCCCCTTACCCTCTGCACGCTCATACTCAACCAAGCCACATCCTCACACACATGCACACTCAACCTGCACAGAGACACATACCCACCGACTCTCAGATATCCCCCACACAGCCATTCACATCTCCCTTCTGTACAAACCGCATAACCACATCCCATTCCCTGCACGCCCCTGTTGGGACTTGTGGGAACAACGGAGACCACTTACAAGTATAAATGCCCCCTCCCACGTGAGCTTTTAAGCAAAATGATATAAAGGAGAAAGAATAATCTCACAGTCCAATGAGTTGAGCTCAAGGGTTAGAACTGCTACATGTGAACCATGCCATGTTGGGCAAGTCACTTCTCAGTGCCTTACTTGCCATATCTGTAAAGTGGGCATAATCATGACCCCTCCCCAACAAGGTTGTTGCGAGGCTAGTATGAGCTAATGGAGGAGTGCTCTTTGCTTTGTAAACTGCAAATTACAAAATATGTTTATCATCAGAATCATCATTTGTATTTCCAACTGAAGAACAGGCCATACTCCGATTAAATGGATCTTCCTCGGCCCGCCTGTCCAAAGTAGAGTGGGCCATTCAAGTCCATCTCGGATGGGTAGCGCCATTGTCCCTGCCACATGTCAGCCTGTGCCCCTCCCCCAGCCTCTGGCTCAGGTGGTTGGCATCCTGACCCAGGAGAGCCAAGATGTATATTGGAGGTGGAACTGGTCAGTGAGGACCCAGAAATGGCCAGGCGATTCCCAAAAGAACTTTACATAATCAATGCAGCATCTATTAGAAAACATCTATATGCAAAGATGACTCTTGCCCCAGCAGATGAAAAAGTGATTATTGGCAAATCCCTGACAAATGTTTCTGGGATGTGAGGGCTTTGGGGAAGGTAAGGAGGGGAAGGAAAGGGGAAGAGCCACAGCCCTTTCAGTTTGCAAAGAAAAAGTAAGGATCGAGGCCTGGTGCTTGGGAGCAAGAGGAGCTGTGGGGCCCGAGTAGGATGCCCACTTCAGAAAGGCTCCGGGGGAGGGGACATGGGGTCACCAGTGGCCGGAGGGACATGCACTTGAATGATGCGTAGATTATGCTGCGAAGGCGTGGACGGACTGTGATGTGCCACAGGCTTCCTGTAACTGCTTGAGAAGCAAACAGTTCCAATAAAACAGTCGGGGTAAGGAGAAGGGTGGGGTGATGCATATAAAGTGGTTGGAAACTCAAAGAGAAAAACAGTTCTGCCTTCCAATGATAAGAACTTTCCAAATGGGAGTGAGCAGACGGGATGGGGAAGCAGGACTTGGGTAGCTGCGTTTGACACAGGGAGGAGGAGAGCGAGGGACCCTTGGAGGTGAGACCCCTAATCTTCTGTCCTCACAGGAGAAACTGAGGCCCAGAAGTGGAAGGGCTGTGCCTAAGTCTCACAGTGAGGTGGGCCAGGCGTTCTCAGGATAGACGAGGATGCACGTGGTGACATTGTGTGGCTATGTGTGTATAGATGTGTGCATTGTTCCAAGGAGGACCATAGATTTCCTCGTATTTCCAAAGGGTGTTAAGACCTCACACATGAAGAATATAATTAAAGGCAAGAACGCTGAGGTTCCAATCCCAGCTCTGCCCCTTTCTAACTGTGTGATGTTGGGCAAGTTCCCAGCCCACTTGCACCTCGTTTTCCTCATCTGTGAAACGGGGATCATGGAATCCCCACTCCACAGGGTTGTTGAGAGCATTCATCAAATAAAATCATGTCAGGTGTTTAGCAAAGTGCCTTGCATACAGCAAGTCCAGAAATAGTAGCGATTATGATTTATTTACACTACTATAATAATTACTACCTTAAATATAAAGGAAAAAGCAAGCCCCTCTTTCTCGCACTTGGGTGCAGTGCATACTGGGGGCGGGGGGAGGTGTGAGGGTGAGTCCAGCCGGGTCTGGCCCGTGGGCCTGGGGTGCAGAGCCAGGGGCCGCTGACAGGAGGGCTGGAGGCAGCCCCACCCCCGCCGGGCGGTTTGTATGCAGCGGCTGTTGTGCGAGTGTGTCCCAGAGAGGGGGAGGGCTGCTCCATAAGACTGATTTGTTGCCGCTGAACCTCATTAATCAAATCTTACCGGAGAGAGCCTCCTGCAGCTGCTGGCAGGTCAGCGTCGGGGAGATAAGTGATGTAGCCAGACCCAGCGAGGGGGAGCGACGAGGCAGCCATAAGTCTTGACAGTGGCAGGCTCTGAAGCCGGGGCTCCCAGCAGGCGTGTCCTCGGCGCCTGGGGCGAATCTCCGAGTCAGGACAAAGTTCCTCCTCCCAAGGGATGCTCTGGAGAAATGGGGAGCTGGGGTGAGAAGCCTGGGAGCTCCCCCAGAAGCAGGGGCGTGAGTGTGTTTGGGGCAATCAAGTCAGAGATGACTCATGACGTCAGTGGGTCAGGTTTTTCAGATCGCTGGGCTCCCCACACAGACACCCAGCACACCTGCAGCCCCATTCACAGCCACGCTGACCCAGCGGCATTTAAACTCAACGTGGGTGGTTGGCCTCCTCTGCTGCTGCTCAGAGTCACTGGTCTGCCCCGAACCTCAGGTTCCTCACTGGTGACGGCAACCACAGAACCGTGAGCTCAGTGCCAGGTACAGCTGCTTTACTTAATCCTCATTGATGTTCATATGGTGTGGGTGCCAGGATCTTCCCATTCTACAGAACTGGAAACGGAGGCCATATAAGGTTGCTGAGCCACAAGGTCACTGCTCAGACCAGCCGCGCATCTGGGGAGTCGTGGTTGGCTCTGTGGGGGCTCTCACTGGCCTTCGGGGGCTCGCTCTGATTTGGGGGGCTTGGGTAAGGAGTAGGGAACAGGCCTGAGGGGCCTCTGCCCCTGGTGAGCTGGTGGAAGGCTTGCAGCTGACTTGATTGCCTACTTGGACCCAAGGGGCCATTCCTGCTCTCTCTGGGCACAGTGCTTTCCTCTCCGCTACAGGATGGCCCCTGGCGCAAAGACCTGTGCAGTCCAGCGCTCGGGGCTCTGGAGCCTGACCGCTGGCTGGTGTCCTAGCCCCGTCACTCCCTGGCTAGCTGTGTGACCTTGAGCCTGAACTTCCCCGAGCCTCCTTTTCCTATACAAAATCACAATACCACTTCCCTGAGCTGTTTTGAGGCTTACGTGGAGGGGAAAACCCCAAAACTTGTAAAGCGTTTAGAATAGTTCCGGGCACATAGGAAGCACTTAGAATTGCTGCTCTTACTGGGGACCCAGTAAGAAAGCAACCTGGTTCCCTCCCTACGAGCCTTGTCACTCCACTCCTGCCCGTGGTGACCTATGCCCTATGCCACCTGGAGTGCCCCTTCCTTCTCTCCAGGCTCTGTCCCCCC
>NW_005360425.1:3797649-3798396 GCF_000412655.1 Myotis brandtii | reverse complement strand
CACCACCCCAGCCCTCTCCTCCGACTCTGCTCACCACATTCCTGGGACCACAGGCTACCTCCAGCCCCTTGAAAGCGGTGGGTTGGACAGACAATTCCAATTCCAAGCACAGCATCACCTGTAATCACAGAGGCTGAAAAACGAGGAACGTAGGCGCCACCACCCCAGTGGACGTGCAGATACTGACGGCAGTGTTTTGCACACCTGGTGTGTGCTGGGCCTCGGGCCTCCTGCTAACACACTACAAGCCTTAGCTCCTGTGGAGAGAGGCCCTGCCTCAGGCCAGCCTGGCCGCTGCAGAAACTGAGGCTCAGAGAGGGCGGTAACATAGCCAAGGTCACCCAGCAAGTGAGGGGCAGAGTTGGGCTTTAGGGCCCGGCTGGCTCCCTGCAAAGACCATGCTACCCCGACCCTAAGCGGAAGCCCCCAGCCCAGAAAGCCAGGCCTGCATCAGGCACCCGGAAAATGCCGGGCCCTTCTCTCCTCCCCCTGCGCCGGAGAAGCCGCCACGTTGAGAGGGTTGGCTCGGCCCAAGTTCAGAGTTGCTAACTTCTTAGTAGTTCTCTCTTCGCCTCGTTATGGGGGTAAAACTGCATTTGGTTTTTAAAATTCCCTTTTTATTTAGTCGCTGTGAATGTTAAGAACTGCCAGTACTGGAAGCTGAGAGCCCATCCATATGCCAGGTTTTAAATAGCAGACTAGAAACAAGTTTACACAGGAAGAGCAAACCCATCCCAAACACGCTGC
>NW_005360425.1:3793750-3797509 GCF_000412655.1 Myotis brandtii | reverse complement strand
TTTTCGGAGGGTAATCTTTCTTGTTTTAGAAAAACACTTCTGAATTCCGTCTGCTGCTCTTCATGCATGAAGAAGCAAGTGGTGACCCATAGCAAGGTGTGCGTTTGGTTAGGGTTTTCCCCGGCAGTCAGGAGGGCCTTGGATAATTTATCTGCAGTTCACCCCCGGCAGCAGTTTCCACCTGCCTGGACTCAGAGCCTCCATCCCTGCCCTGAGCAGCAGGGGATGCAGGCGCAGGGGGATGCAGGCACAGGGGGATGCGGGTGCAGGGGGATGCAGGTGGAAGGGGATGCAGGCGCAGGGGGATGCAGGCGGAAGGGGATGCAGGCGGAAGGGGATGCAGGCGGAAGGGGATGCAGGCGGAAGGGGATGCAGGCGGAAGGGGATGCAGGCGGAAGGGGATGCAGGCGCAGGGGGATGCAGGCGCAGGGGGATGCGGGCGCAGGGGGATGCAGGCGGAAGGGGATGCAGGCTGAAGGAGATGTAAGTTGAAGGGGATGCAGGCTGAAGGGGATGCAGGCGCAGGGGGATGCAGGCGGAAGGGGATGCAGGCACAGGGGGATGCAGGCAGAAGGGGATGCAGGCCGAAGGGGATGCAGGCACAGGGGGATGCAGGCAGAAGGGGATGCAGGCCGAAGGGGATGCAGGCACAGGGGGATGCAGGCAGAAGGGGATGCAGGCCGAAGGGGATGCAGGCACAGGGGGATGCAGGCAGAAGGGGATGCAGGCCGAAGGGGATGCAGGCACAGGGGGATGCAGGCAGAAGGGGATGCAGGCCGAAGGGGATGCAGGCACAGGGGGATGCAGGCAGAAGGGGATGCAGGCCGAAGGGGATGCAGGCACAGGGGGATGCAGGCAGAAGGGGATGCAGGCCGAAGGGGATGCAGGCACAGGGGGATGCAGGCAGAAGGGGATGCAGGCCGAAGGGGATGCAGGCACAGGGGGATGCAGGCAGAAGGGGATGCAGGCCGAAGGGGATGCAGGCACAGGGGGATGCAGGCAGAAGGGGATGCAGGCCGAAGGGGATGCAGGCACAGGGGGATGCAGGCGGAGGGGGATGCAGGCGGAAGGGGATGCAGGCGCAGGGGATGCAGGCACAGGGGGATGCAGGCAGAAGGGGATGCAGGCACAGGGGGATGCAGGCACAGGGAGATGCAGGCGGAAGGGGATGAAGGGGATGCAGGCACAGGGGGATGCAGGCGGAAGGGGATACAGGCACAGGGGGATGCAGGCTGAAGGGGATGCAGGCACAGGGGGATGCAGGCGGAAGGGGATACAGGCACAGGGGGATGCAGGCTGAAGGGGATGCAGGCACAGGGGGATGCAGGCGGAAGGGGATACAGGCACAGGGGGATGCAGGCTGAAGGGGATGCAGGCACAGGGGGATGCAGGCGGAAGGGGATACAGGCACAGGGGGATGCAGGCTGAAGGGGATGCAGGCACAGGGGGATGCAGGCGGAAGGGGATACAGGCACAGGGGGATGCAGGCTGAAGGGGATGCAGGCACAGGGGGATGCAGGCGGAAGGGGATACAGGCACAGGGGGATGCAGGCTGAAGGGGATGCAGGCACAGGGGGATGCAGGCGGAAGGGGATACAGGCACAGGGGGATGCAGGCTGAAGGGGATACAGGCACAGGGGGATGCAGGCGGAAGGGGAAGCAGGCTGAAGGAGATGCAAGTTGAAGGGGATGCAAGCGGAAGGGGATGCAGGCGGAAGGGGATGCAGGCAGAAGGGGATGCAGGCTGAAGGAGATGCAAGTTGAAGGGGATGCAAGCGGAAGGGGATGCAGGCGGAAGGGGATGCAGGCACAGGGGGATGCAGGTGGAAGGAGATGCAGGCACAGGGGGATGCAGGCGGAAGGGGAAGCAGGCTGAAGGAGATGCAAGTTGAAGGGGATGCAAGCGGAAGGGGATGCAGGCGGAAGGGGATGCAGGCACAGGGGGATGCAGGTGGAAGGAGATGCAGGCACAGGGGGATGCAGGCGGAAGGGGAAGCAGGCTGAAGGAGATGCAAGTTGAAGGGGATGCAAGCGGAAGGGGATGCAGGCGGAAGGGGATGCAGGCACAGGGGGATGCAGGTGGAAGGAGATGCAGGCACAGGGGGATGCAGGCGGAAGGGGAAGCAGGCTGAAGGAGATGCAAGTTGAAGGGGATGCAAGCGGAAGGGGATGCAGGCGGAAGGGGATGCAGGCACAGGGGGATGCAGGTGGAAGGAGATGCAGGCACAGGGGGATGCAGGCGGAAGGGGAAGCAGGCTGAAGGAGATGCAAGTTGAAGGGGATGCAAGCGGAAGGGGATGCAGGCGGAAGGGGATGCAGGCACAGGGGGATGCAGGTGGAAGGAGATGCAGGCACAGGGGGATGCAGGCGGAAGGGGAAGCAGGCTGAAGGAGATGCAAGTTGAAGGGGATGCAAGCGGAAGGGGATGCAGGCGGAAGGGGATGCAGGCACAGGGGGATGCAGGTGGAAGGAGATGCAGGCACAGGGGGATGCAGGCGGAAGGGGAAGCAGGCTGAAGGAGATGCAAGTTGAAGGGGATGCAAGCGGAAGGGGATGCAGGCGGAAGGGGATGCAGGCACAGGGGGATGCAGGTGGAAGGAGATGCAGGCACAGGGGGATGCAGGCGGAAGGGGAAGCAGGCTGAAGGAGATGCAAGTTGAAGGGGATGCAAGCGGAAGGGGATGCAGGCGGAAGGGGATGCAGGCACAGGGGGATGCAGGTGGAAGGAGATGCAGGCACAGGGGGATGCAGGCGGAAGGGGAAGCAGGCTGAAGGAGATGCAAGTTGAAGGGGATGCAAGCGGAAGGGGATGCAGGCGGAAGGGGATGCAGGCGCAGGGGGATGCAGGCGGGAGAAATGCACTGGACTTGACTTCCGCTCTGCCCAAATTGAGCTGTGACCTTGGGCAATGACCCCACCCGTCTGAGCCTCAGTTTCCTCCTTTGCCAAATGGATGTATCAGATAGCACGATGGCTAAGCGCTTGGACACTGGCATCACACTGCCGGCGTTCAAAACCCTCAGCCCTCATCTTCCTGCCCGAGGAGCCCTGAGCAAGTCCTCTCTGAGCGTTCCCCTCCCTCTGAAGTGGAGGTCGTGGTAGCACCTGCCTTCGAGGGTACTTGCTGGGGGTTAGGAGCCATCATGCTGCGAAGCACTGAACGCAGGGCCTGGCACATGGTGCGTGGCAGCAAATGCCCCTGAGAGGCATCAGAGCCCTGGACTGCGTGCCTCACCGGGTCCTTGTGGGGTGGTGGAGAGTCTATGTGTGAGGGTCTCAAGCCCCCGACTTGGCACTTGCTCCAAACACTCATCTCCGTATTCTAATCTGAAGTGGTCTCCGTGCTGGAGATCTGGTCCTCACCACCCATTGTACCAGCCCGAACTCCCTGGGGCCTGTCTGGGCTGCAGGGAGGGGGCGGGGTTGATCTATGGGCTCGCTAACCTGCCTGGGGAAAGGGAGGGGGCCTCTGACCCGAGGGGTAAATCATGGACTTCCCCAGGGCCCGTCAGTTCCCCAGGAAAGAAGCCCTGGGCATTTGTTATCTCAATGTTTCCCCTGAGGGGCTGACCACATGATTCATTTCACTCACACTAATTGGATGTAAATTAGATGAGAAATCAGTAATTTGTCCAAAGATTTGTCATTCGGGCGGCTTTCCAGGCAGAGCAAAGCCTTGGTCTGGAGAAAAACGCTCCCAGCTGTAAGGGCAGCAGCCTGCCATTGGCTTTGGGGGGGGGGGGCGGGGGGGGAGCTGCC
>NW_005360425.1:3765592-3793598 GCF_000412655.1 Myotis brandtii | reverse complement strand
GAAGAGGATAGAGGGAAGATAGAAGGGGGAGGAGGAGGAGGAGGAGGAGGAGGAGGGAGGAGGGAGGAAGTTGGGGACAAAGGAGAGACAGGAGAGGAGCATCAGAGGAGAGAGGAGGTGAGCAGGGTATGAGCAGGGTAAGAGAATTGGAGAACAGAAGGAAAGAACTGGAAAGGAAGGGAGGGGATGGTGGGAATTCGGGAAAGAGCGAGGAGTGGTCCTCATTTCCCTGCCTGCTTCTGGCCGCCTGGAGGGTGGGGGAGCCTCCAGGTCGTGCTATTTTGTGTCAATAGGAAAAAGGATGACTCCAGACTTCCTTCCCTCCAACAATATGCTAATCAACCCCTTGGGCCCTCTGGTCTGGGAAGCTGGGCAGCCGGTATCTCAGGAGCCTGCTGGCTGCTGATTTAATGAGGGGGAGGGCACAGCAATGGGGAGTGGGGGCCAGGGCGGCCTGGAAGGGGCGGGTCTGACTTGGAGCCTGCGGAGCGGAATGGAGCAGCGGGCTCACCCAGGCCCCTGCACTGCCCCAGCACTGGGCACCAGTAGCAACTCATGTTCTATTTATTAGAGGCAGGCAGAGTCCCCTAAAAACAACAACAACAAAAAGACATAAATGTAAATGTTTATATCAAGGGAATCTGAGGCCTGAGTGTAGGGTGTGAGGAGAGGAGGGAAATGCTGAGTGTGGCAGATAGAAAAAGGAAAAGAGGTCACTGGCTCGCAGGTCCCTGTGGGGTAGTTGGATCCTAATTATAATAGACACGAAGACCCCAGCTGGGAGCTGGGGAACGCCAGGTGGGACCCCTGCCCACCCTTCCAGGGGAGAGGCCTCAAGGTCACTGCTGAGGAAGGAGGCAGCTGTTCTGGACTCCAAGGAGGCCACAGAGCACAGAGAGCCAGAGGGCGGGCCTGGGGCTGGGGGATCTTACAAGGTCAAGGGCCTTACAATGAGGCTGGCTCAGGGGGTCTGAGGTGTGAGGAACTCGCATTTGAAAAGACGTATGACTGTGTGCTCACACATTCATTTCAATCTCCCTCACATATTCATGAGACTCCTACTGTATGCCTGGCCTGGTGCGAGGTGCTGCAGGACCCCAACTGCCCTGGCTCCCCACGCTCTGAAGCAGTGGGTGCAGGAGGGGAAGCAGACACCAATCGAACAACCGTGTGTATCCTGCCGAATGCCATGTAAGCAAGGAGCAGGGGCTTTGACAGCGGGTGACAGAGGAACTGGACCTAGTCTGGGGCTGGGGGAGGTCGGGGAAAGAATGCTGAGATAATCAATTCAACGCGATAAAAGGGTAACTGCTTTTGATTCCCACAAGGACACGCGTTGACCTTGGCCGCTTAGACCTCGTTGGGTATGCATGTGAATGTGGGGAGGGTGTGCAAGTGAGCGTTTAAAACGGCTTGTGAGTGTGTGTGCCCCTGTGCTTGGGAGCGTGTGTCTGTCTGGATCTCAGGTGCTGTGGGGGATGCCTTCTTCCATAGGAGAGGCACCGATCGTTTTGGGGTGTATTTCAAAGTAACATAAGCAGCAGCCACCAGAATCTCGGGGTCGCCTGAAGAGATCCCATCTCTGCCTCTTTATGTCTCTGAATTGGAGCAAGAAAAAGAGGAAGCAGCCCTGTCTCTTGGTTTCCATGATGAGCTTTTCTGTGGTTCTGTGTATGTCTCCTGTGGTCATGGTGACGAAAACGCCTGGCCTGTGCTGAGTGGGGTTCAGCCAGGGTTTCCCTCTCCACCGTTCTACAACCTTCTTTCATTTCCTTCTTCTTTTCTCTCCCCCTCTTTGCTTAATACCTGGTGTTTTAGTAAGTGCTTATTAATTACCCAGCAATGTGCCAAGCCCTTCAAATACATTATTTCATTTAGTCTTGTTAAAAACAAGACAACAGGCCCAAAATGGAGTCACTTATGCTAAGCCCCATGTTGCCAAACTGAGACTTAATTACAGCTTCAGCTCTCTCAGAAATGGAATCTTAAACCAGTCACTTAAGAATCACCTGATCAGGCCCTGGCTGGGTGGCTCCTTGGTTAGCGTGTCGTCCTGATATGCCACAGTTCCAGGTTCATTCTCCAGGCAGGGCACATACAAGAATCAACCAATGAATGGATAAATAAATGGAACAACAAATCCCTCTCCCTTCTCTCTCTCTCTCTCTCTCTCTCTCTCTCTCTCTCTCTCTCTCTCAAAAAATAAATAAATAAATAAAGGACCAGTTGATCAGCACTAATTAGGTGATCTGGCTGATAGACACTTGCCATCCCCTAAAGCAGTGGTCACCAACCGGTGGTCCATGAGGTCCGAAAGGTTGGCAACCGCTGCCCTAAAGGAAAGTCACCTGCAATAACCAACCCACTTTTTTGCCTGGTAGAACTTCCTTGTTTCTGTTCCTTTCCTGCCTATAAAAGTCTTTCATTTTGTACGGCTCCTTGGGGCAACTTTCTAACTGCTAGATTGGATGCTGCCCGATTCATGAATCATTCAATAAAGCCAACAGATCTTTAAACTGTACTCAGCTAAATTTTGTTTTTTAACAGTTCTTAGATTAAACCTGTGAAGTAGGTATTTTTATCCCCATTTTACAGATGAGAACATTGAAACTGAAAGAGGTCAAGTCCAAGGTCATGCTGCAAGTGAGTGGAAGAGCAGAGACTCAAATTTACAACTTCTGACTCCAAAGTGCCTGCTTTTAGCCACTCCCATTCTTTTCTCCCTTCCTTCCCTCCCTCTGTCTTCCTTGCTGACTTCTATAAACATCTACAAATCCACCACGAATCAGAGGCGGGGTATTCACATTCCACCGTTCCCCTCTGCTTTCACATGTGTGCTTTCATAACAAGGATCTGATTCATGCACAACTTCTGAGGACACCTATCTCCATAAAGCACTGCCAAGTTCCTCGGCAAATGGGAAGGTGTTGAGGGAGAATCATCGACATTTCAAAATTGGAAGTGCGCCCTCCTCTTTCCATGCGGGCGAAACGAGGCCCTGCGAGGAGAGAAGGCTTGTCAAGGGCTTAGTGGATCGCCAGCAGGAGAGTGAAGACCAGAGGCCAGAAAGCCCTCTTCTGCCCCTACGGTGGTCCAGCCAGCACCCCCAGCCCCACCGAGAAACCAGGCACCTATAGGAGACCATGGCACCCCAGGGCATGCGATTGGAAGGATTCCTCAATCTAGACCACCAACCGTTATGAGTAGTCTGACAAACAACTCCCGGGCCTTAGGTTGCCAAGGGAAGTTTTCTCTTTTCAGATGAGTAAGCTGCTATCCCAACTGTTATAGAGGATGACATTTATACTTAAAGGGGCCATATTTCTACCCTGTTGACTAGAGGACAGGACAGGGAAGGGGGCGGGGCCCGAGAGAGGTAAATGTGGCTGAGCAACAACAGCCCCCCGCCCTTGTCCTTCCTCCTCTTCCCCAGGGTCCATGCTGGAGATGGCTGTGGCTGTGAGAGCATTGGCTGTGATTTCTATTGACACCCTCAGGGATACCTGCTGATAGGAGAGTCTGAAGCTCCTGAGTCAGGCAGACTTGGATTTCAAGCCAGGTCCTGACACTCAAGAATCTCAATTTTACCATCTGTATAATGGGAATAATAGCCCTACTATATGTTTCTCGGGGTTGTTGGGCGATTCAACCAGAGTTGTGATCAACACAAAGCAATGGTACCATGAGTTGTGATCAACACAAAGCAATGGTACCATGCCTGGGAAAGTGTGAGAACTAAATGAAATAAGTAGATAAAAGACTCACCACTGCTCTGGGCTCATTGGAGAAGTTAATTTTAAGTTCTTTCTTCCTCTACTTTCCCAGAGCTGAGCCCTGGACCTTGGTGATCAGGGAAAGAACCTGAAGGTCACTTCTTGTCTCCACTTTTGAATGGAGCTCCGAGTTTTCTTATAACTATAATCATTTCTCTAAAACAAATAAAATAAAACTCAGAAATATCCAGAGTGTGAATGGCTTTTTAAAAAATTGAGGTGAAGTTCACATAACATATAATGAACCATTTTAAAGTGTACAGTTAGTGGCATTTACTGCATTCACAATGTTGTATAACCACCATTTATACCAAATTCCAAAACAGTTCATCACTCAGAAAGAAACCCTGTTCCTATTCCTCCCTTTCCCATAGACCCTGGCAACCACCAATCTGCTTTTTGTCTCTGTAGATTTAATTGGTCTGGGTATTTCAAATGAATGGACTTAGACAATATGTGACCATTTGTATCTGGCTTCTTTCAGTTAGCATACTACTTTTAAGTTTTTCTTTGCAACTTATAGCATGTATTAGCTATTTCATTCCCTTTTTATAAAAGAACTAGAGGCCCGGTGCACAAAATTCGTGTACTCAGGGGCAGGGAGGGTGTCACTCAGCCCGGCCTGCGCCCTCTCGCAGTCTGGGAGCCCTCAGGGGATGTCCAACTGATGGCTTAGGCCCCGGAGCAGGCCTAAGCCGGCAGTCGGACATTCTTAGCGCTGCCGCGGAGGCAGGAGAGGCTCCCGTCACCACCGCTGTGCTCACCAGTGAGCCTAGCTTCTGGCTGAGCGGCGCTCCCCCTGTGGGAGCATACTGACCACCAGGGGGCAGCTCCTGCATTGAGCATCTGCCCCCTGGGGGTCAGTGTGCATCATAGCAACTGTTCGTTCAGCAGCTTGGTCAAGTTGCATATTAGCCTTTTATTATATAGGATAATATTCCATTGTATGTATATCTCACATTTTGTTTGCCCATTCATACATTAGTGGACACTTATTTGGGTTCGTTCCACCTTTTGCTATTGTGAGTAGTGCTACCATAAACATTCATGCACGTGTATTTTGGTGCCTGTTTTCAATTCTTTTGGATATATACCTAGAAGGAGAATTGCTGGCTTTATGGAAATTCTATAGAATGTTTCTCAGGGCTGTTGGGAGAATCCATCATAGTTGGGATAGTTACAGGCATGTGGCACCATGCCTGACAACTAGGAGATGCTAAAAAATGGGCATTCCAAAATGGGCATGCCATTTCCTTCTTTTTTTACTTTTTCTTTCATCCAACCATATGGAGGTCAGTGGGGCTGAGTGGGGAGGCAGCTACCTCAAGTGGCAGCAGACTCAGATGTTACCTGCAGCTCACCTGGAGACTAGAAGGATTGGTACCCAGTTTAACTCTCAGTATGGAGACTGGGATGTTCTCCAAACTGATGACTTTCCCAGAGCTCAACACAAAATCCAAATGCAGAGCTTCTAGACCAACAATCAGATAAAATTCACCAAAAGATTGCATGCTTGTTGGTCCAGGGTGGGCCTTAAGTTCTTGCAAGAAAATAGAGTTCTAGGCTTACAAAATTTGTGCTAAAGTTACTTTTACTTCTTTTGGTCTTATCTTTGATTCTGTGGTTCAAACTCAAATTGACCATCACCTTCAAATATATATATAAAACAATAGCTAACATCTCTTCAGTGCTTACCATGTACTAGGCACATGGCATATATTAACCCAATTCTTACAACCCTATTGCTATTAATTGAATTGTGTCCCCCCAAAATTTATAAATTGAGGCCCCTAACCCCTCACGCGACTATATTGGAGGTAGGGGCTTTAAGGAGGCGATGAAGGTTAAATAAGGTCATGAGAGTGCAGCCCTGATCCTGTAGAACTGGTGCCCTTATAATAATCAGAGACAGCACAGCTCTCTCTGTAACATGTGAGGACACAGCAAGAAGGCAGCCATCTGCAAGCCAGGAAGAGAGCTCTCACCAGAACCTGGCCATGCTGGTGCCCTGATCTTGGACTTCCAGCCTCCAAAACTGAGAAAATACATTTCTCTTATGGGATCTTGTTATGGTGCCCCAAGCTGACTAATACACCTATATAGTAGGTATATTTACTATCCCCACTTTACATATTTGACTGAGAAGTTAAGTCACTTGACCAAGGCCACATAGATGGTAAGTGGCAGGCCCTTGAGGCCACAGTCACCTGAAGAGTTTTATGGCAGGGGAACTATCCAAAAGATCAGAGTTACTCTGTTCGTTACCTGCAGCTGCGGTCTTAGCCCCTGCTTAAAATCTTTGACAAGGGGAAGCCGAGGAGAAGCGAAAGGGGGTGACTTGCCAGTTATCCCCACACATGCCATGATTGGTGTGCCTCATTCAGTAGGTGTGCCACCTTATGAGAACCGATTTTGTGCATCTTTCCCCAACTCTGTATTCAGTGACATCATGTTGGTAGGTTGAAGTCCACCACGGTGGGAGTATTTACACCACAGGAATCGGCAAACACTGCAAATCAGAGCTTTTTCACTGGGGAGCCAGTTGTTAAACATTTATTGGTATAATGCTTCATACCACATCAAAACACAGAGGTGAATAGCAGCATGGGGCGGCCCTGGTCCTACAGGAACTTGCCCAGAAAGCATCCTATTTGGTGTTCTTTGGATAAAACCACAAATCCTCAGGATGTTGAAGCTAGAAAGGCCCTAGAGATAGTCAAGCCCAACTTTTTATTTCACGGATAGAAAACCAGGGCCCCAAGAGGGGAAGTGACTTCTCTAAGGTCACACAGCACGCGTCACAGCAATTCATGCTACTTTACATCTATTTAGTCCAAGCCTATGGATCTATCTAGTCGGGGGAAATGCCAGAGGTTTCCTGGCATCGACCAGACACGGATGCTGCTATTTGGGGAGCTATTTTGTGAGGATGGGGTAGTGTTTTCCGGATTTCCTGGCTGTTCCCTCCTCCTGCACTTCCACACCCCACAGGGTGTAGTAGAGAGATAAGCGAGATGCGAACACTGTCATCAATAATGCAGCCTCTTCTGTCTCTGAGCGAGTCCGTAGAAGTCGATGCAAATAGCACAGCTTGTAAATGTGCAGATTGGATCGGAGCCCTAAAGTGCACCCTAGAAAACACGGCTGCGTGTTCTTCATCTACAGCTAATTATAACTTTATTCATTACAGTCTGGCTCATAAGATTATAGACCTAAATCAGGAATAGAATATGTGTTACATATATATTTTTGTAATACTTTCCCTCCGTCAGAAGTGAGTCTCTGCCTCTATCGGGAGGCACGAAGTCAGAGTCCCAGCCCCAAGTCAGGCGTCTGCAATGTGGCATTTTCTGTCGCCACCCCACACTTTGCTCAAAGCAACGTGGAGGTGTTAATCAACTCAGAAAGCGCCCGCCCCGCCCGTCCCACCCGGCAAATCAGAGCGACTGTCAAAGGAAGATGTAAAAGGAGTTATTAATCTTTGGGGCCAAATGTTTTTAATTATGTACATACAGTATTCAAATTAGGTTAAAAACGGTTTTGGTTTTCCCTCTGCAGTTTCTCCTGCAGTGCAGTGGGGTGTGCGAGCGTGAAGGGAGAGGCACATTTAGGATTTTTCTTACACCAGAGGGTTTGACTTCTAGCTGTTGGAATCCTAAGGTTCAGCCCTTGGACCTCATTTATTCTCTCTGGTTCTCTTCTTAGGAGACAATCCTGTCCTTGGCTTTAAATATCTTCTCTATGCTAATGGCATCAGAATCTGTATCTGTGGCACTTTCCTGCGCACCCAACTCCAGAATCATATAACGACATTCTTCTTGATGTCTCTACTTGGATGTCTCGTAGATACCTCAAAACTTACCTGCTCAGAATAAAACTCTGTTTTTTTCTCTATCCAACAGGGCCTTCTCTGAGATGCCCCCAGTAACAGCACTCTCCACTGCTCCTCATTCAATAGCAGCATCCATATGCTTGTTCAACCTGCACATTCAGGAGTCACTCTGGATTCTTCCTTCCCTGACCTCGCAGGTCAATGAGCAAGTCCAATGAACATTACTTGTAAATTATATCCCAGATCTACCTCCTTCTCTCAATGTCACTGGTAACCCCGAGATCCCAGCAGGCATCAGCTCACCCCTGGGTCCCAGCAATAGCCTCCCACTAATTTCCCTGCTGCCTGTCTTGCCTCGCCACAGTCCATTCTCTACCCAGCAGCCACAGGGGTACTCTGAAAATAAACAATTGCTCCTGCCTCTCCTGCTTATAACTCTCTAATGGCTTAGGAATAAGTTCCAGACTCTTAGGAATGTGGCCTCAGTCCCCTTCTCTCCTCATCTCTATATTCCTATTATACTCTGGGTTGCTTGAGCTTCCTAACTCATTCCTGCCTCAGGCCTTGGATTTGCTGTTTCTTTGCCCTGGAAGACTTCTTGTTCTTAATCCAGTTGGAATCCTTCAAATGTCACCTCCTCACTGAGGCCTTTCCAGGGAGCTGAGCCTGGGCCAGGGACGGGGGTGGTGATGAAGCCCCCTCTACCTCCTTGAAGAGAGTTGTGTCCTATCTCCAAACAAGTCTTCATAAAGAGGGAGTTCTCATAGGAAACCAGGAGCTGAAAGGAAGGGAGGGCTGACAGCCCCCCAAATGCCAGAGCAGCCGCTGTGAGTTCAGTGGCAGGTAATGAATCACTGAGCAGCCAATGACAACCCATGATCAGACTATGCCTTGTGACTTTGGGTCCCGGTTCCTAGACAGAAAGCATTGCCACGTGTTGAACTGTGCCATTCTTTTAAGGCCTTTCCAAAGACTCTTCTCTGGTTCCCAGTTACATGCTCCCTCTCATTGCACTTGGGCTCTGATCTTCCCGAGGAGAGGAAGTATGCTTCTTGCTTCTCTCTCCTCCATGCTTAGCACGGTGCCTGCGCACAGTAGGCACTCTGTAAAGCAGTGGTGAAGGCTGTTGGTTGGATGCATGATTGTGACAGTAGAGATCTGCCTTGTCTTCATGGACTTGCCTATTTCCCACACTATGGGATAATGAGTGCATGAGGTCAAGACAGGGTCTCACACACCTTTCTAGGCATCCCCATGATGCCTGGAATAGTGCTGCACATTTCATCGGATCTCAGCACATTTCTGTAGAACTGACTTCACCACTAAGGGGACCAATCCATAGTCATCCTCTCAGTGTAACCAAAAATGCTGGGCCCGTGTCTCCCAGCAACCTGGTGTTTCATTGAGTAAAGAGGTAAGTGTTTGTGTGGTCTGCTGACATTTTGAGAGGAGCAAAGGGGACAGTTGATGTGGTGTTGAAGTCTGCTTTGGGGGTTTCCTCTGGAGAAAAGAGAGTTTTCCCCTTTTATTGAAGATGCCAAATGAGGCCTGGCAGGAAACATGGATTCATATGGTTTTTTGTGTGCAAACAATATATCCATTATAGAACAGTTTTCTATTTCCTCATCTGACTTGAAAGGGTGGCGCTTTGTATAAACCACATTGTTTGAGCTGAAAATTGAATTCTACAGATTTCATTTTGATAAGAGAATTCTGGCTTCATCGCCAACCAACATTTTAAGAAGTCACACAAAGAAGCAATGCCTTGAAAACGCATTTTCTGAGCACGCTAATTCTGGTAGGTAGCATCCTTCTCCACGCTTACTTAACTTGTTGCATCCTGAACAGTCTTTGTTTAAGCAGAAGCGTGTGCCGGCCAAGACCATAGTCTTGGACTAAATACTATTTCCCTTCTTTTGTGGCAGCTTCCATGTGTGTCTCACACAGGCTATGTCAATGATGCCAGCACCATCATCATCACCATCATTATCATCAACATTCACACTCATTGAGATCTCTATGGGCCAGGCATCTTGCTAAGCACTTCATACGCATTGTCTTGTTTAATACCTCATAAGCCTCATGGGGAGAGACCTCATTCTTACCCCATTTCACAGATGGGGAAATGGAGCTAAGAGAAGTTAAATAGCTTGCCCAAGGTCATTGGGTTGGTACAACGTGGAGCTGCCTGGGCAATGCACAGTGTGTACGTTTGAGCACTGCCTAATAAGTAACACAGTGGGGAACACCACCATCCCCTGGGGACTTTTGATCCTCTGACAACGTGGAGCTGCCTGGGCAATGCACAGTGTGTACGCTTGAGCACTGCCTAATACGTAACACAGTGGAGAACACCACCCATCCCCTGGGGACCTTTGATCCTCTCCATTAGCTTTGGGGGACACGTTGGCATGGCGGAAAGAGCATCAATGTCTACCTCAGGCAGACCTTAGCCCCAACACCAGCACTGTCACTGCTGTCAGTTAAGTGACCTTGGGCAAGTTGTTTAATTTAGGGGAGCTTTGCTCTCCTTTTCCTTAAAAGGAAGATAAGTCCACAGGCCAACTTCCTCTCTGAAATAAATAAAAATATATTTAAAAAAATGAAAAGAAGAAAAGAATGTTTGTGAAGTGCAAATGCCTGCAATATAGTAGGTGCTAAATAATAATATTCTAACAGTTATTGGGCACTTACTGTGTGCCAGACTAAGTCTTTGTTTTCATGGATTATCTCATTTAATCCTCTGATTGCTCCATGAGATTGGTGCTTTTGCTTTATCTTCATTTTATAGATGGTAAATTGTGACTGAGAGAGGTTGTTACTCAACAGAATCTGTTTTTGGGGTTAGATAAACCTGTGTGTTAAAGGTAACTCTTCCAACTGTTTCCTGGCCTTGGAAAAATCCCTTTATGTCTCTGCAGCTCAGTGTCCACATCTGATATTGAATTACTACTGTGTTTGGTGACGAAGGTAGTAATAGACGTCAGGAATGTTCATTCTCTCCCTTTCCTCACACGGACCCCCTGCCGCATCACCTTCCTCTAAATTCCCATAGCATGTCATGTCTTTGTTATGACCTGTATTACCAAGTGCCTCCAGTGTTGGGTTCTAGCCTCTTAAGAGTAGGGGTTATGTTGTCTTCGTCTTTGGGTTCCTCACCACACCTTTCTCAGAAGCTGGCCCATTGCTGGCATTAACACACAAATGCGTGACTACATGAAATAAGTGAATGTGTGAACAAAGAAATCGGGTGGCTCCCCCAGCAGGAGGCTCCATGGCTGAGCCTTCACTGGCACCAGCAGCCTTGGCTCAGCACACGGGCAGCGCTGCGGACAGAAACCTGTCTCTCCATTACCATGCTGTCCCCTGACAGCAAGGGGACATTCTAGCCCAGTGATGGCGAACCTATGACACGCGTGTCAGAGGTGACACGCGAACTCATTTTTTGGGTTGATTTTTCTTTGTTAAATGGCATTTAAATATATAAAATAAATATCAAAAATATAAGTCTTTGTTTTACTATGGCAGCAAATATCAAAAAAAATTCTATATGTGACACGGCACCAGAGTTAAGTTAGGGTTTTTCAAAATGCTGACATGCCGAGCTCATAAGGTTCGCCATCACTGTTCTAGCCACTCACCCTCTGATAGGAAAGCAGTCCTAGGGCCCGGGAGCCCATGCACCAGAGGAGAAATTCACAGTGGCTGTACCATGTAGGAAGGACGAACTGGTTGATTCCTGGTCAGGGCACATGCCCAGGTTTCTTCTGGCTCTATCCCTGGTAGGGGGCATGCAGGAGGCAGCTGATTGATGATGTTTCTCTCTCATTGATGCTTCTCTCTCTCTATTCCTTCCCCTTCCTCTCTCTCTAAAAATTAAGAAACCCATATATTTTTTAAATTAAAAAAAGAAAAGAAAAAGGAAGGATGAACTGGGAGGCAAACTGCTAGCATGCTCCAGGGTTTGCCTCTCAGTAATGTGAGCTTTGCAGTCTGGCCAGGAGTGAGCTTCTTACCATAAACATTCAGGGCATGCTGCTTATGTTTTAAAAGTGACGTGTTTTAATTTCCAGCCAAAAATACTATATGTTTGGATTGCAGTTTCTCAAGTTGCTAAAAAATTATTCTGAGGAGATGAAAACCTGCCATGTGGTGGAGGAAGCAGCCCGATGTTTAATGCAAAGGCTAAATCAGCTCTCTGGGAGGCGTGGTCTTCTCTTTGGGCCAGATCATGACAGTGGACACTGCCGAGCGAGGCCCTTTTCAGTCTCCCATGAACAATTGGTGTCATCTATGGTCAACTTGGATTCTTGAGGGCGTAAAACAATATCAAGACAGTTTGAATTATTTTCTTTGTGATATCCTATATAATAAAGAGGTAATATGCAAATTAACCTCCACGCCCTCACAAGATGGCTGCCTATGACCAGGCCAGCAGGTAGTGAGGGACGACCAAACGACTGTACAAGCAGGCTGTATGGGGCGACCAGGCTGGCAGGGGGGTTAGTGAGGGATGACAAAATGACTGAACAAGCATGCTGCGTGGGGCGACCAGGCCAGGGGGATTAATGACTGAACAGCCAGCTGCATGGGGTAACCAGGCTGGCAAGGGGGCAGTTGGGGGCAACCAGGCCAGCAAGGGGGGCAGTTGGGGTGACCAGGCAGCAGGGGGGGCAGTAAGGGGTGACCAGACCAGTGGGGGGGCAGTTAGGAGCGACCAGGCTGGCAGGGAGGGGGCATTTGGGGGGTGACCTGGCTGGCAGTGGGGGGCAGTTATGAGTGACCAGGCCGGCAAGGGGGACAGTTAGGGGTGATCAGGCCAGCACGCAGAGGCAGTGAGGGGCGATCAGGCCGGCAGGGGAGGCAGTAAGGGGTGACCAGGCTGGCAAGAGGGGAAGTTAGGGGTGACCAGGCAGGCAGGCAGGTGAGTGATTGGAAACCAGTGGTCCAAGATTGTGAGAGGGATGTCCGACTGCCAGTTTAGGCCCCATCCTGGGGATTGGGCCTAAACCTGCAGTCAGACATCCCCCGAGGGGTCCCGGATTGGAGAGGGTGCAGGCTGGGCTGAGGGGACCCCCCCACCCCCGCATGAATTTCATGCACCGGGCCTCTAGTATATATATATGTATCAGGTAAAATAGGATAGGTTAAACTGTAGTCACAAACAATTCTCAATTTCTAAAGTCTTATGACAATTAAGGTTACTTTCTTGCTCACCTACATAGTGCCCAGAGGTTGGGAGGAGGCTCCACTCTGTGTCTCCCCATTAGGGACCACATCTGCATGGTGGAGCAGCCACCACCTTGAACATGGCCAGTCTCCACAGCACGAGAACTCTGGAGGACCCACAATGGTGGCTGAACAGTTAAATGTTCTAGCCCAGAAGCAACGTTCCATCATGGGGGCTCCACACTCATGGCCTCATCTAAATCTAATTATTTCCCAAAGGCCCCACCTCCTAATACTTTCACCTCTACTGACCACTCATTGATGAGGACTGGTCACCTGGCTGCATGCAGCCAAAGGAAGCCACAAGGAGCCAGGAAATGCAATCCTATTCTGCGTCTGGAGGGAGAACCAGACATCAGCAAGCAGCACCAATGTGTTCCACATTGGGTATGTAATGCACATGAAACCATCGCGAGAAAAGAGAGAATCATAATCATGTCTCAGGGGAAGAGAAAACTTGACTCTTAGATTTTTTAAAAAATCCATTCTGGGCTGGATACAAGATGATTTTTTTTTCTCTCTCCTTTAACTTCTAAGGAATTGTTTATGAATTCTCTCTGTACTTGAAAAACAACTGAACCATTAGAGTTGGATTCTGTGTGTGTGTGTGTGTGTGTGTGTGTGTGTGTGTGTGTGTGTGTGTGTGTGTATAGAGTGTAGTTAGTAGACCAGAAGACAGAGACAGGAAGTGCTTCAGTCTAGTGTGATCCAGACTTTCCCTGAGCTACCCAAGGAATTAGAGGTGACTGGAAAGCTGGCAAATCTGTAATGTCCAGTCCAATGGTTTGGTCTTGAACAGGCTCATTATAGACCTTCTAAAACAGAGACTATTCAACAGACCTTGTGGTGGGAAGCCACCTCCTTCCTTCAAGTAGTTCAGTGATACCTGCGCCTCAAAATATGTCCAGGTTAGACTTCAAGGCAGGCAGGCTCACACATGGCAGGCCCCCCTCAGGAAGAAGGGTACCGAGGCCAGGTGACACCAGAAGTAACGCCAACAACAAATACAACCTCTCCCATCTGTCCAGACCCACGCTCAGATTTGGTCCTGCCAACCACCCTCTGCGGTAGACTGAGCACCATAATCCCCATTCCTCAGAGGACAGACCTGGGGTTTAGAGAGAGAAAATAATTTGCTCAAGGTTGCCTGTTAGTAAGTAGCAAAGTCAGGATTTAAACTTAGGCATAAGGAGGTCAGGTGCAATGCTCTTTCCACTGCGGTTTCTATGGGAGCTAGGAGCCTATCCAGTCCTAGTTCTCTGTCATGAGCTGAAATGTTTGTGTCTTCCCCAATTCATGTGTTGAAGCCCTGACCCCGAATGTGGAAGTATTAGGAGTCGGGGCCTTTGGGAAATAATTAGATTTTGATGAGACAATGAGTGTGGAGCCCCCATGATGGACTCAGTGTTCTTATTAGAAGAGGAAGAGATCAGGTCTTGTTGTCACACCTTGTGTGGGCAGAGCGATGGCTCTTACCGAGCACTTGGTTTGCATCACCTCTGTAAGTCAGTCTCTCTCTCTCTCTCTCTCTCCTCCATGTAAGCACACAGCTAGAAGGTGGCTGTCTATGGGCCAGGAAGAGATTTCACCAGTAACTGAATATGCCAGCACCTTGATCTTGGACTTTCCACTCTCCAGAACTATGAGAAATAAATGTCTGTTGTTTAAGCCACCTAGTCTACGATACAGGCGTACCTCAGAGATACAGCAGGTTCTGTCCTACACCACTGCAATAAAGTAAATATCACAATGAAGTGAGTCACACAAGTTTTTTAGTTTCCCAAATATAAAAGTTATATTTATACTATACTGTAGTCTATTAAATGTGCAATAGCATTATGTCTAAGAAATGTACATACCTTACTTAAAAAAATACTTTATTGCTAAAAAAGGCTAATCATCATCTGAGCCTTAGTGAATTATATTCTTTTTGCTGGTAGGTAGTCTTGCCCTAGTAACTTCAAAGATCACTGATCACAGATCAGCATAGCAAATATAATAATGAGGAGAAAAGTTTGAAATATTGCTAGAATAACTAGAGTTTGGCACAAAGACAGCAAGTGATCAAATGCTGTTGGGAAAATGGCACTAATAGAATTGCTCAACATAGGGTTGCCACAAACCATCAATTTGTAAAACATTCAGTATGTGTGAAGCACAAGAAAGTGAACGATAAAGTGAGATATGCCCGTATTTTGTTATAGCAGCTGAAGCAGACTAAGATGTTCACCTTCTTCTTTTAACAGCCTAAAACTTGGACATATGTACTAGGTGTCAGGAAAACCTCCATTTCCTTTGTCCCATGTTCTTAAAAGCATCAATGGCCTTTATGCACCTGCAGTACCTTGTCCCCAGAGAAGGACTGATTTATCTGATGGGCAAGTTTCAGAATCCCTCCTTCGGGATTCTGTAAGGAGCCCCTTCACCATAGACTTGTGCTAAACCACACTTCCCATAGACACACAAGGAACATGTGAATCCAATGCCAGCAGGGCCTTCGGAAGGCAGATCATTTTGCCTGGTTCTTCTGTCTGCATTTGCTTCCATGCACTCCCAAGGTGTTTATGGGCTCGTTGTCACACCTTGTGTGGGCAGAGTGATGGCTCTTACGGAGCCCTTTGTTCTTATCACCTCTGTAGGCCACTGGCAGTGAATGAGATGTCTCTGCTTGTCTCCACCTGGATCAAGTCCAGGCTGTTCCCAGTGACTGTCTTCATGGCTCTCGTTGGAAACTGGGTGCTTGTGTGCCACCCAAGTTCATGAGTTAAAACCTAACCCCCCAATGTGATGGTATTTGGAGGTGGGGTCCTTAGGAGGTTAAGGTTCGGTGACCCTTTTGTCATGTGAGGACACAATGAGAGATGGCTGTCTATGAAAACGGAAGTGGTCTCTCATATCAAACTTGTGGCCGGTGGGCCGCATGTTTAACATGCTTGTGCTAGAGCAGTGGTCGGCAAACTGCGGCTCGGCAAACTGCGGCTCGCGAGCCACATGCAGTTCTTTGGCCCCTTGAGTGCGGCTCTTCCACAAAATACCGACTTCTGCGCATGGGCCACGAAGTTCCAATCGCACTGTATGTGCGCGCCCGCACATGGTATTTTGTGGAAGAGCCACACTCAAGGGGCCAAAGAGCTGCATGTGGCTCGCGAGCCGCAGTTTGCCGACCACTGTGCTAGAGCCTTGATCTTGGACTTCTCAGCCTCCAGAACTATGAGAGATAAATGTCCGTTGTGGTATCTTTGTTATAGCAATCTGAACAGACTAAGATGGGGGTATTCCTATAAGGGGCACTCTGAATTGTGGCAGAAAGAGGCAGAATCCAGGCTCCGTGGAGATTTTCTTACTCTCCCCTGTACCTCAAGGCTAAGTCTTTGAACCTCTGTTGACACATGTTCAGGGTAGGGGTACTTGTTACTACCAAAGACAACATGTCTCATTGCTAACAGCCCTGGCGATACTAGTAATAGTGCCACCATGATAATAATAATTATTACACGTATCATTTATAGAGCACTTCCCTATGCCAAGTGCTAAGTACTTTACATGGATTATCTCACTTAATCCTCTCAAGAACTCTGTGAGGTATATGCTTTTATTATTTCTACTTTATAGACAAGGATGTTGACGCACAGAGGCGTTAAGTAACAGCTAAGTAGTGATTCAAATCTCGGTTGTGTAACTCCAAGGCTTGAGCATTTAAATTCCTTATTGCGTTCTCTCTCTCTTCCCTCTCTTGGCTTGAGGTTTGCTCCTTTAGAACTCACGGGCCAAGTCTTCTCACTCTTTCCCATGGCAGCCAGCCCTTCAGAGTTTTGCAAACAGCAATCATGTCCCCTGAACTACATACTTTTTCATTCTTAAGAGCTCCACTGCAGACCCTTGGTGGTTCCTCCGATGACATGGCTTCCAATCTCTCCTCTTCAAGTTTGCCATCCTCCTCTAGGGCTCCAGTTGGTTGTGCCCTCTCTGAAGAATTCAGACGTGAGCATAGGCATAAGACCAGGACTCTCATGTCCCTTAGTTGGGACAGTGTTAATACAGTCCAAGAGCATCTGGGAACCCACATCTGGAATGCTGACTCCTTCTTAGCTCTAGGTCAGTAAAATCCCCAGTGGGGATTTTCTCCTTGGCTGTAGTTGCTCAGTCTCTCCTTCCCTGTCTTGTACTTGAGCAGTTTTCTTTTTTGTTTTTTTGTTTTTTGAGCCTGAGAGCTGGACCTGACCATGATGTCTATTACGAATCTTAAGCAACGACAGCCAAGCTTTCCAAGATATCCTGTCTGCAAGTGACTGGTAGTTAGTTTTGCACCCACCGTGGTTGGCGAAGTCATCGGCTTTGTCAATCTCGAAAAGTAGAGATACAAAGGAAAATGATAAGCTCTGAAGGTTCTAGTCCCAGGTTTGAACCTGTTCAACTAGTTGGGTGATGTTGGGCCAGTTGCTTCACCTCTTACTGGCACATACCATCATTATCAGGTTAAGTTTGGCAGTGTTTGGGGATGCACTACACAGCAGCCCAACTCCTGGGTTTGAATCCTGGCTCTGGTACTAATAAGCTGTGTGACCTGAGGCAGGTTACATAACCTCTCTTTGATCCAGTTTTCCCATCTACAGAGTGGGAATACTAGTAGCACTACTTTAAGAGGTGCTTTGAGGATCACCAGTGTTAATAGGTGTAACGCGCCAAGAGCATGACCTGGTATATAAGAAAAGTAGTATTAGGTTACCACTTACATTTATTATATTACAGTAATTGTGCAAGATAAAAGTACAGTGAGAGTGAGCTCTGTTATTTTCCATGTTGATTTATTTATTTAACTTAAATCATTCAATATTTGTGCAATGACAGGTGACATAGCATATGACCAGAGAATGAGTCAAATTCTTGAAGTTATGCTTACTAAAACAAAAATGATTTAGAAGCATATGTGATTGATCAGAGTTAGTTTCTGGTGTGTGTGTGTGTGTGTGTGTGTGTGTGTGTGTGTGTGTGTGATTAACCTGTACACACCTTCTCTCTCTCTTCCCTCTCTTGGCTTGAGGTTTGCTCCTTTAGAACTCACGGGCCAAGTCTTCTCACTCTTTCCCATGGCAGCCAGCCCTTCAGAGTTTTGCAAACAGCAATCATGTCCCCTGAACTACATACTTTTTCATTCTTAAGAGCTCCACTGCAGACCCTTGGTGGTTCCTCCGATGACATGGCTTCCAATCTCTCCTCTTCAAGTTTGCCATCCTCCTCTAGGGCTCCAGTTGGTTGTGCCCTCTCTGAAGAATTCAGACGTGAGCATAGGCATAAGACCAGGACTCTCATGTCCCTTAGTTGGGACAGTGTTAATACAGTCCAAGAGCATCTGGGAACCCACATCTGGAATGCTGACTCCTTCTTAGCTCTAGGTCAGTAAAATCCCCAGTGGGGATTTTCTCCTTGGCTGTAGTTGCTCAGTCTCTCCTTCCCTGTCTTGTACTTGAGCAGTTTTCTTTTTTGTTTTTTTGTTTTTTGAGCCTGAGAGCTGGACCTGACCATGATGTCTATTACGAATCTTAAGCAACGACAGCCAAGCTTTCCAAGATATCCTGTCTGCAAGTGACTGGTAGTTAGTTTTGCACCCACCGTGGTTGGCGAAGTCATCGGCTTTGTCAATCTCGAAAAGTAGAGATACAAAGGAAAATGATAAGCTCTGAAGGTTCTAGTCCCAGGTTTGAACCTGTTCAACTAGTTGGGTGATGTTGGGCCAGTTGCTTCACCTCTTACTGGCACATACCATCATTATCAGGTTAAGTTTGGCAGTGTTTGGGGATGCACTACACAGCAGCCCAACTCCTGGGTTTGAATCCTGGCTCTGGTACTAATAAGCTGTGTGACCTGAGGCAGGTTACATAACCTCTCTTTGATCCAGTTTTCCCATCTACAGAGTGGGAATACTAGTAGCACTACTTTAAGAGGTGCTTTGAGGATCACCAGTGTTAATAGGTGTAACGCGCCAAGAGCATGACCTGGTATATAAGAAAAGTAGTATTAAGTTACCACTTACATTTATTATATTACAGTAATTGTGCAAGATAAAAGTACAGGGAAAGTGAGCTCTGTTATTTTCCATGTTGATTTATTTATTTAACTTAAATCATTCAATATTTGTGCAATGACAGGTGACATAGCATATGACCAGAGAATGAGTCAAATTCTTGAAGTTATGCTTACTAAAACAAAAATGATTTAGAAGCATATGTGATTGATCGGAGTTAGTTTCTGTTGTGTGTGTGTGTGTTTTTTTAACCTGTACACACCACTACCCAACCAGCTAAGATTTGCTGGAGTGAAGCAGGGAGGGGTGGGGGCGGGATACAGAGGACAAAGAGGAAGTGAAACAGAAAGAAGAGAGAAAAAGCAAAAGTATTAAATGATCTTCAGATCAAAGGAACCCTAGGCCCTGTCCTTACCCCACCCGGACCCCCAAAGATAACTGAAGTGGTGGGGGTGATGGCAACTCCTGATGGCCTTGGGTGGTCCAAGGATACAGAGAGCTCTTGCCTTGCTTCTGAGCAGAGCTTGGAGGAGGCAAGTCTTGCAGGATGTTCCTGCTTGGTGGGGAGCAGTTGACTGGATGTGCTGCACAGGGAGGCAGGAGAGAGGACCTGAGAGAGCCTCCTAGAGTTCACCGTGGTCCAGCAGGGCATCATGGAAGACCGTGAGAGAGCCAGTGCATATACCATGTGCTGACTGGCTTAAGTCTGGTTTAGACCAATTATCCCTGGAGCCGAGGGTGGAGACAAATCACAGGCTATTTCACAATGGAGGGTGAGTGGGCTGGATGTTGGAGTGATAACCACATGTCCACTTACCTTGGCTGTACACCCTGGGCTGGTACTGAGTGTGATTTAGTGTTTGAGGATATGGGCTTTGCCATCAGGAAAACCTAGGTTTGAATCGTGGTTTCACCCAACTTTGACTTCAGGGACAATAATACCAACCTCAGTAAGAGTTGTTAGGAGGAAACAATGACCTTCTGTATAGGAAGCCCTGAACACTGTGCCTGACCTAGGGCAAGAGCTGAAAAATGGTAGCTATCAACCTTGTGGTTCCTAGACCGTTCCCTACCTGAGGGCAGGGACTGAGTGCATCTTTGAGTCCCCTGAGCTCAGCCAGGCACCCGGCGTGGAGTATGTCTTTAGAAAATGGGTGCTTGATGAATGGGTCAACAGCTGCAACCTCTCTCTTATTCAAGAGGGCAACTGCTGACAAATAAAACCATCCTCTCTCAGGTGCTTTGGCCCTCATGCTGTTTCAGAATGGAGGACTCGTCACAGTTCTCTGTCTAGAAGCTTCCAGAAAAAATAGCTCTGGGCATAGGTACAACAGTATCCAGGAAACAGGCATAATAATAATGTCAAATCATAGGGTTGTTGAGAAGATTAAATGAGCTAGTTCCTATAGAGGCGTAGACCAGTGGCTGGCCCATGGCGAGCCAGCCGTAGGGGTTAACTGCTCATGTCATTACTAAGGGGCGATGGGAGATTCTGGACTCGGTCTGCTTGGGTTCAAATATCAGGTGTGCGATGAGAATTTGGGCAAATCATGTAATCCCCTTGTACCTCAGTTTTTTAATCCTTAAAATGGGGGTAATGATAGGATCTATATCACAGGACTGAAAATTAAATAAGTGAAGATGTAAAGCAACTAAAACGGTGCCTGGCATCCAGAAACTGCTATATATATATATTTTAAAATTTTACTATTGAAAAAATTGTTTTTGTAAGTAGAGCAACCTTGAAAGAATGCTCCCCAGGAATTAAAATGCCTCTGATAGCCCAGCCGCAGTGGGTCAGTGGTAGAGCATCGACTTATGAACCAGAAGGGCACATGCCCAGGTTGCGGGCTTGATCCCCAGTGGGGGGCACGCAGGAGGCACTGATCAACGATTCTTTCTTATCATTGATGTTTCTATCTCTCCCTTCCTCTCTGAAATCAATCAAGATATCTTTAAAAAATAAAATAAAATGCCTCCGATAACTGAAGCCTGTTGGGCAATGGAGACTCTCATGTGATCAGGCTCTGAGACCAAGGGTGGGCTAGGAGTTGCTGAGCCCCAATCTGCCACTGATGTCCCAGGGATAGTGTTTTTTCTCCTATTAGTGTCTCATTGGCCCAGTCATAAAAGAGTTATGAAAGCCAAGGTTTCCTTCAGCCCACCAGCCTGCGAGGCTGTGGCCGAGTTTCCCCCGGGGAAATCGGCTCTAACACAGGCTGGGAGGGAGCCAAGTCCTAATGCGGTGTCCTTTGAAGGTGCGCCCAGCGTTACCGTTTCAAATGCAATATGCTTATTGCCGGCCTGATTTTTATTGGGAAAAAGCAGTGGTGTACTTTCCAGGTCCCTGGGGTCTGAATTAAAATAAAGGAAGTACTTTAAGAAATCAAATCCAAATAGCAGGACTGGGAAGCATGCTGTTAGGCAAGGGTATCACCGACCTCGGAAGCTGCTTGCACACCAAGCCCTGAGACAAAGCCCCGTGCTAATTGCATTTGGAGGTCCCAGAGGCACTGGTAATGGGGGCCAGCTTCCCTCGGCGGCCTGTGTGCATTGCAAAGCAGGTCTGTTACAAAAGCTACAGCTCACAGAGACCATGCCGAGTCCTGTGCCAGGTCATAGGTGCTGGTAAGCTGGCCACTGTGTTCATTGTACAGATGAGGAAACTGAAGGTCAGATTCTTTTTTAAAAAAGCAAGCAAACAAAACACATTCTTACAGTTACACCAGTAGTAAGTGGCAGAGGTGAAAGCTAATCCGAGGGTTTTGTGTGTTTTTATACACCAAAATCTATGTGCTTTTCATAGGCCAGTGTTTTCCAATTTGCAGACTGAGGCCGAGTAGTGAGTGAGTCATGAAATCACTTTAGTGGGTTACACCAGCATTTTCAAAAATGAAATAAAATAGGATGGAAAATATGACTGTATTGCATGTGTAAGGATAGCTAGTGTTTTAGGACATATATGTGTTTGTAGTATGTGCATCTACACACATACATATATATAACTATAACATATGTTTGCACGTCCTGGGTGATGATGCCAAATGTATTTCTATTGTGGGTCACAGTAAAAAAAAATTGAGAAAGTGACTGTTTTAGGCCATACTGCTTTTCAGCTAGTGTGAGCTAACTCTTACTAAGGTTTTACTGTGTGTTTGAAATGTTTTACATAGGTGAGTTTATTAATCACTACGACAGCACAAGTTAGTATCGTCCCCATTTGCAGGTGAGAATCCTGAAGTTCAGAGAGGGGAAATCATTTGCCCCAGGTCACAAAGCTGATAGGCAGCAAAGCCTGAATTTGAACCTGAGTGTCTGGCTTCACCATCTGTGTGCTCAGATGCCGGAATCGGATGCCCCGTGGAGGCCCTGTTACCAGCTTCAGTCACCTCACTCTCTCACTTCCCTATTTTCATTAGCAAGCCGGGCTTGCAGACCTCTCTGTGGAATCTGTAGCTTCACATTTCTCTCATCCTCCTATACTTTAGATTAATTAACCTCCTAATTATTTAGACATTCACTCACCAACTTGTGTGCAATTCAAATCTATTACACTTCAGGGGACGTGTCTGTATCGTGTGTATTCTGCTGCAAATCCCACGTGGTCATGGGAGAAGTGGAGGGGGGAGATTTGTAGAATCAATTTTTAAAAATTCCGATGCATTTCTGAGGCATCTGAAGTGTTGATGAGATAGCTGGGGTTCTTGGGTGCTTGACTTTTAAATTCACATTTCTGAAAAGCAAGATACAAAATTGATTATACAGTATGATCTCAACTGTGTTAAAAATGTATATAGAAAGGATTGGGAGGAAGTGAACAGTGGTTGCCTCTGGGTGGTGGGGTGCTGGGTGATTTAGACTTTCTCCTTTTGTGTGTTTTTTCCACCCCTCCAAGTTTCCTGCAATTGAGAAAGAGTGTGGCTTTAAAAATTCACTAAGTAACAGTTAATTTCCAGGGAGAATATGGGATCATATGTAATTTTGAGAAACGAGCACAGTTTGTAAGCCAAATGCATCATGCTTTTGGTACTGATTAGGAAGTGTCAGAGCAGCTCGCTAGTAGGGCCCGAGTCACATGGCATGTCATGTGACATGGTGACCCTGGCCACATGGCTGCTGCCCATTCTTTTCCTGATGCCTCACTCTGATTTGGGGAGCAGCCAGGCCAGAGCCCAGATTCTGCATCTGACAGTCAGTCCCTTGGGCCGGGTGAGGAACAGTCGCTCTAAAGCAAACCATTGCAGAGTCTGTCTTCCCACCAGTCTGTGCAGTTGCCCTGGGCTGATCTCGTCTTTTCATCTCTGTGCCTCCGAGGGCCATGCATGGCACCTGGCCCAGGAGGGATAACAGATGAGTGAGGAATGAACGTGCAGCTCCTCGACTTCTATGGTAAGCACATATTTGAGGCTCTGCTTAATGTAGAAGGACAATGTGGGTTTGTTTTAAATAATAGGACGGAGTGACTCTGGGAATAAGAGAGCAGCTTGCTCCAGTGCTTCTCCCGAGCTGCCTTTGGGGAGGTGCTGGTCTCCCTCCCGGCCCATGGGCAGGAGGCAGTGTCATGGGTAGTTACGTAAGTGGGCTTTGGAGTTAGAATGCCTTTAGTTTCTCATAGAAAACAATAGCAAAAAATAACAGTACTTACTACCAAGGGTTGTTGTGAAGATTAAATGAGATTATACCTAGAAAGCTTTTAGAACAGTGCCTGGCACATGGTAGGTGCTCAGAAAATATGGATGATGATGATGATGGCTGAATGACTTCTCGGGGATGCAATGCTGTGACTGGCAGGGCTTGAGTCATATGTGCAGCCCTGAAGTGGGGTGGTGGCAAACATCAGAACTCCCAAGAATTGGGCTCAGAATAGGTACTCCCAAAATATTTGTGAAATAAGTGAAAAAATAACTCTGCAAAAATGGGTTGACTGCACCTATCCTACAGGTGAAGATCAAAGGAAAGAAATGGTGCTAAAAGTAAACTAAACATGGGGTGGATGTTCCTTTCTTCTTTTGCCCCGCCTTCTTTCAGACCTAGGCTTCCTTGACAAGGGTGCTTACTTATTTCACAGGCCTGCTCATGGACAACACCTGACCAACAGGGCCAAGCAGGCAAGTACTTACCAACCACCACCAGGTAGGTAGCTGCTGACCAATCACCATCAAATAGATGGTGCTGACCAACCACCACCAGGCAGCTAGGTGCTGGCCAATCACCATCGAATAAGTGGGTGCTGACCAATCCCCAGCCTGCAGGGTTATTCTGACCAGTTATCACACAGGCGACAAGCACCTTTGAGAGGAGGGCACTGGGCGCAGAGAGGCCCAGGTCCAGACATGCCTGTGGCTCAGTTGGTGCCTCAGGGAGGAGCCTGCCCTATGTTCAGAACTGGGGGCCCTGGGGTTGGAGGGGCCTGGTCCTCCTCAGCTGCGCCTTGGCCATCCTTGAGTTGAGATTGTCTTCAGGGAGGAGGGATTGCCAAGGCCATGGCCTTCTCTCACCCAGCACCAGTTGTGGGAGTTATTGCCCTGCTTCATCTTCCTTAATGGCCTATGCTGTCAGAGCAGCATCGCTGGCACACCCCATTTCCCATCTGTTTATGGCATCTTTGGCTGCCCCTACCCTGTTGCACAAGAAGGAAGCTAGGAGAGCTGTGAAATCACCAGTGGCTTCGTCCTGTTTGGCACAGAACCGTGTTCTGTGTGGAGATTCAATTCGTGTTAGACTTGGGTCTTGATGATGGTGTATTAGAGCAGGTAGGGGGCAGGGGAGCATGGGTTGGCCTTTGACTTGGGCAACAAAATGCATGAGTGCTTCTTTCTTGTACCCTCTTTTTTAAAAATATATTTTATTGATTTTTACAGAGAGAAAGGGAGAGGGATAGAGAGTTAGAAACATCGATGAGAGAGAAACATCATTCAGCTGCCTCCTGCACACCCCACACTGGGGATGTGCCCGCAACCAAGGTACAGGCCCTTGACTGGAATTGAACCTGGGACCTTTCAGTCCGCAGGCTGACACTCTATCCACTGAGCCAAACCAGTCAGAACATCTTGTACCCTCTTGAATTAGGTTTCTAACGATCTGTCTGCACTCTTTTACCTGGTCTTCCTTTCATTGTAAGAGCAGTGTTCACAGCTCCATCTTCTCTGTCCTGGGGATGGTGCCAGCAGGGATCCACAGCATGCGTGGAAAAGACACCCGTGGGATCCCATCAGCTCTGCAAAGTTGGTTGGGTTGATGGGGACTTGTGGCCCCCTGTGGCTTTGAAAAAGTGTTAAAATCTGTGACCTGTCCTCTTTGAGTTTTTCCCCTCTCTTGTTCTCAGAGATTTGTTTATTCAAATCTCAGAGAATTAACCTATTCCTTCAGTCACTGGTTCTGAGAACCCACTACAAACTTGGGGTGGCCACTATAGCTCACAGGGTGACTAAGACAGATTGCCCTGCTAGTCTGCAGGCTGCCCTCTAAAGGGAGAGATGACAACTATGCACTAGTTCTAACAAAGAGCCAGGTAAAGTGAGTACTAATTGGAGAAACAAATTGTCTGTGATAAGAATCATAGAGGGAGTGACTATTATTTTAAAAAGAACTAGAAGTCAGACAGACCATGTAGAGAAGGACTTCGGTGAACTGGACTTTGAAAGACAAGGAGGATTTTAATAGGAAAGGATGGGAAGAAAACCCTTACCAGCATAATTTTTAAAACGGAAGGAAGAACAATTATGGGCTATTTTCATTATCATTATTGAAAAGTATGGTGCTTGATGGAGATGGATTAAGAAATGAAGGCACGCGCCCAGCTGGCTGGATCAGTGGTTGAGTGCTGACCTGGGAACCAGGAGGTCACAGTTCGATTCCCAGTCAGGGCACATGCCCGGGGTTGTGGGCTCGGTCCCCAGTGTGGGGTGTGCCTGAGGCAGCCAATCAATGATTCTCTCTCATCATTGATATTTCTATCTCTCTCTCCCTCTCCCTTCCTCTCTGAGAAAAGAAAGAAAGAAAGAAAGAAAGAAAGAAAGAAAGAAAGAAAGAAAGAAAGAAAAGAAAAGAAAAGAAAGAAAGGAAGGAAGAGAGAAAAAAAGAAAGAAAGAAATGAAGGCATGGCCCCTATATGTGAGGACAGGAGGGAGAAGGGGACAACGGCATGACATAGGGCCAGTGTGCTGGTGCTATAATCATGGCACATGAAATATTTTGGGACCATGGAGAAGGGAGATGATCGCACGTTACAAAATAGTTGGCATTTGGCTATATTTCTCTTTTTAGCTTCTGCTTAGTTCATGATTTCCTGGGAAATGTCATCTTCTTCTCTCACCCTTCGTCTTCATGCCACATCTTTTCTACAAACAGATTGGAAGGCAATTGGTCCATCTCATACTAACGATAATAGCTACCCGTTAAGGCCTGGTGATTGTACACGGTACCTATGAAATCCTCAGTACCACTGTATTGGTTCCTTGTCACTGTATAACAAGTTACCCCAAAACCTAGTGCTTTAAAACAAAGAGCACTTACTGTCTCTTGGTTTCTGTGAGTGGGGAATCTGCATGGCTTAGCCGGAACCACCAACCAGGCCTCTCACAAGCTGCAGCCAGGGTGCTGGCGGGGCTGCAGTCACACGAAGGCTCGACTCGGGGAAGGATCAGCTTCCGAACTCACTCACAGGGTTGTTGGCAGCATCCAGCTCCCCGGGGACTGTTGGCTGGAGGTTGCCCTCTGGTCTTCGCTGTGTGGACTGCTCCTTGGGGCAGCTCACAGCAGGGGAGAAGGGCAAGCGAGGAAGTACAAGCAAGGCAGAAGTCACCATCCCTTGTCACCTCATCTCGGGAGTGACATCCCATCACTCTTGCACTTGTTCTGTGTCACTCGGTACAGTGTACACTCAAGGGGAGGAGATTAGAGGACCATGTAGATACCAAGAGGCGGCGTTGTTGGCAGAGTTTTAGAAGCTCACTACCACAGCCACTCTATAGGTGAGGGTTCTCTCCTTCTTTAGGAAAGGAATCTGAAACCCAGAGACCTTGCTCAGGCTCACACGCTGTCTGAGTGGTTTAAAGTTGAACTTGAACCACTGTTTCTCTAAAGCCTGCTTCTTCCCTCTACCTCACACCGCCTCCGGTGGCTGATTAAAGTCTCTGAGCGCATCCCACGCCTGTTCGGGTGGCTTGGCTGACAGCTACCCAGCCTCACGCTGAGGCTTAGACCGCGGAGCCTGCATAACGTCCCCACTCTCCCCGATCGCGGAGGCATTTTTTCCATTCTAGTTGGAGACAGCGGTGAGGTTCAGGGAAGGCCAATATCTGATGCTCTGTGAGCAGCTCCTTCCTGAAAGCCTCGCCACGAACCGCCCAGGGTCTTGTTGAAAGCACTTGAGTGAGAACATGCACCTTGCAGTCATGTCCTTTTCACAGATGATTAATCAGGAGCGTCCTCGGCTGGTTTGGCACAGATGGAGGTAAGGGAGAGCGCCAGATCGTAAATCCAAATAAATTTATAGCCTCGCCATCCACCCCCTAGTACATCAGGAAGGCTGGGTTTCCCTTTGGTTCTTGAAGAAATGGAAGAGGTTTCGCATAACGAGGGCTCAGTACCGAGGGGCTAAATCCACCAGGCAGGTTTTTGATGGGAACTAACCAATGAGACATTGTTTTGGACAAACTTAAGGATCTTGCTTTGCTGATAGGAGCAGCGTTACGGAAGTTTCACCAAAAATTCTTAAGGCACTTAATACATACTGCCTTAAATTGTAGTTCTTTATTTACTTTTCATTTAAATTTTTTATTGTTGACACTATTGCAGATGTCCCTCTTCCTCCCCCTCTTTGCCCATCTCCACCCAGCTCCTGCCCCCCCACCCCCCCATTTAGCCTTCATCGCACTATTGTTGACACTATTGCAGATGTCCCTCTTCCTCCCCACCCCCTCTTTGCCCATCTCCACCCAGCTCCCGCTCCCCTACCCCCCCATTTAGCCTTCATCGTACTGTTGTCTGTGAGTCCATGGGCAATGCATATATGTTCTCTTTCTTGTTTTCTATTTTCCCTTCTGTTTTGAAACTTCTCAAAGATTACTATCTTTTTTTTTTTTATTTCTCATCCAAGGATATTTTTCCATTGATTTTTAGGGAGAGGGAAAAGAGAGGAAAAGAGAG
>NW_005360425.1:3760081-3764899 GCF_000412655.1 Myotis brandtii | reverse complement strand
GAGCCCCTGATTTGTTGTTCTACATTTTATGCCTCCATTGGTTGATTCTTATATGTGCCTTGACTGGGGATCAAATCTGCCATCTTGGTCTAACCAGCTGAACTTCGTGGCCAAGGCGGAAGTCGCTTTGTTTCTTTTATGGGGTGGTGGAAAACACACTTATTTTGTTTTGCCACTTTCTTGCCACATGGCATTGGTTCAGTAAAATATATTCTAACCATAACTTTCCTTATCTCTGTAATGAGATGATTATTACTGTCCTGCTTCTGTCACAGGGTTAAGGTGGGGGTCACTAGAAATAATAGATATAAACTTCTCCATGATATGATATTAATGATGGCAGTAATGATTGCAATAGTATCATGTATCGCATAGTTACTGTGCGTTGGGAAATGTGCTGTGTTTCACATGAATTATCCCAGTTAATCCTCATAACAGTCCTGTGATGTGGAAATATTAGCCCCAATTTACAGATGAGGAAGCCGAGGCCCAGAAAGGTTAAGTGACTTGTCCAAGGTATGTGCATGAATTTGCTATACAGCTGGTAAGTTATGGAGCCAAGATTCAAACCCAGACAGTTCAACTCCCAAACCCATGAACTTGTGTAATTTACATAAAACTGTCTCATACTATATAACAGTGTATAAATATAGGGTTATATTAACCAGCCCCACCTTTTATATAAGTGTAAAGAATTGCTATTTTATTTTCCACATTAGTCACAGAGTACATTCAGATCTGTAGTCTTTCACAATATGAAAAGCATGTAAAATTTTCAACAGGGATGTTAGAACCATCCAATGGGGAAATGACAGTCTTTTAACAAATGGTGCTGGGAAAACTGGATATCTACATGCAAAAGAATGAAGTTAGACCCTATCCTTATGCCATATACAAAACTAACTCAAAATGGGTTAAATGCCTAAATATAAGAGCTAAAACCACAGAGATTTTTTAAGAGAACAGGGGAAAACCTTTATAACATTGGATTTGGTGATGACTTTTTGTATATAGCATCAAAAGCATAGCAACAAAAGAAAAATTAGATAAACTTCTGTGTATCAAAGGACACTATCAAAAAAGTGAAAAGACAACCCACAGAATGGGAGGAAATATGTACAAATCATATATCTGATACATATAAAAACTCCTATAACTCCATAGCAGCAACCCAAAAAATACAATTCATAAATGGGCAAAGGACTCGAATAGACATTTCTTCATGCAAGATATACAAATGGTCAATAAGCACATGAAAAGATGCTAAGCATCACTGATCGTTAGAGAGATGCAAATCAAAACCAAAACAAGACCCCGTTTCATGCCAATTAGGATGGCTAGGATAAAAAATAGAAAATAGCTTGTGTTGACAAGGATATGGAGAAGTTGGAAACTGATGCATTGCTGGTGGAAATATAAAGTGGTGCAGCTGCTGTGGAAAACAGTTACTCAAAAAATTAAATGTGGAATTACCATATGATTTAGCAATTGCACTTCCAGGTATACACTCAAAAGCAAGGACTCGACCAGATACTTGCACAGCAATGTTTATAGTGGCATTATTCACAATAGCTCAAAGGTGGCAATAACCTAAGTGTCCATCAACAGATGGCACATGTGGTATAGAGCAGTCCTAGACTCTGTCGTCTCATGAATATAGTGGAATATTATTCAGCTTTTAAAAGGAATGATGTTTCCATACTACAACATGGATGTACCTTGAAGACTCTATGCCAAGTGAAATAAGCCAGATACCAAAGGACAAATATTTAGCCTATATGAGGTACTTAGAATAGGCAAATTCATAGAGACAGAAGTGGAATAGAGCTTACCAGGGGGTGGGAGAAGGGGGGGATAGGAAGTTATTGTTTAACTAGAGGCCCGATGCATGAAATTCAGGAAGGGGCTCGGCCCCCACCGCAGTGGCTTCATCTGGAAGGTCGTCCGGAAGGACATCCGGTCTAATGAGCATATTATACTTTTATTATTATAGATGGGTGCAAGTTTCTATTTGGGATGATAAAAAATTTCTGGAAACAGATGCTGGTGATTGTTGTACAACGTTGTGAATATACTTAATGTCAGTGAATTATACACTTGACAATGGTTAAAATGACAAAATTTATTTTATGTATATTTTACTACATTAAAAACTCTTTTTTTTAAAAAAAGCATGTAAGACATCTTATCTTGAGATGTTTAGTTTTTGTTAATTTGATTTTTCATCATTTAAACAACTTTTATTATATTTTACACTATTTAAAATAGTAACAGTTGTTTGAAGAAAACAGAAAATACAGATAAACCCAAAGGGGAAAATTAAAACCTTCATTATCCTAGAGATAGTCACATTTAAAGCCGTAGGGTCCTTCCAGATCATCTTTCTCTGTCATTTTCCTACTTTCACCCCCCCCCACCCTCCTTTGGTGCAGCTCTGCACCCTTCCATTCTTTAGGAGTTTGAGGTCATTTTCCTCTGTGAGTTCTCATCTATATCAGAGTTTGGTCTTACCCATCCATGAGTGGAAAAACACTAAAACCAAGAGAAGCGATAAGACATGGAAAAGGAGCCAAGAAATGTGTGATCAGAATTCTCTGATTCACGCTGAGACCATTTGGAAGTTGTGTTGGAAAGGACAACTTCTAACACACTATGCCCAGACGTCTCTGAACACGTGTGGCCAAAGGGATGGTCTGCATGTTTGATGTTGTCCATATCACAGAGGAAAACCATTTTTTCTTAGCTCCTCCATTTAGCCTCTTTACTGGGTCACGGGACAAGAGCAACAAATGCCTCGCTATGTTCTTGGTCAAAATATTATTTATGTGCAGATAAAGTCCCAGGTCTTCCTGAGCAGGAGCGTGAATTAACACTACCGTTACCTTTCAGATTATGCATAGGGTTCTGTCTATCCAGCTAACTGCACAGTGTGAATTTCTGTTATTCTCCACGTGTGCATGTTACATGTTGTTGACTTGGCTCCGACACCTGGTGATCCTATGAATGAGAGATGTCCACAGTGTCCTGTCCTCAACAGCCTTGCTCAGCTCCCGTAGACTCGTGCCTATGGCTTCTTTTATGGAGTCAATCCATCTCATATTTTCTCTTCCTCTTTTCCTGCCGCCTTCCATTTTCCCAGCACGGTTGTCTTTTCCAGAGAACTCTCCTTCTCAGGATGCACCTGAAGTAGGAGAGCTTTAGTTTTGTCCTTTTTGCCTATTTTCTACTTACCATAATATTCTCCAGTTGCCATACTATCAAAGATAAATCAGTGACTTTTTAAAAAAATATATTTTTATTGATTTCAGAGAGGAAGCGGGGAGAGATAGAGAGATAGATAGAAACATCAATGATGAGAGAGAATCATTGATCCGCTGCTTCCTGCACGCCCCCTAATGAGGATCAAGCCTGAAAGAGAGAATCATTGATCGGCTGCTTCCTGCACGCCCCCTCATCAGGATCGAGCCTGCAAGCCAGGCATGTGCCCTTGACCAGAATCGAACCTGGGACCCTTCAGTCCCCAGGCCGATGCTCTATCCACTGAGCCAAACCAGCTAGGGCAGTGACTTCTTTTTTTAAGGAGCAAATGAGCTTCTGCTCAGTAGGGAGTGCTTTTCCTGGTGAGCAACAGAGAGTCTGCCAAGGAAGGTGGGCTCTGAACAGGGAATCATCAGATTTACCTTCCGTGGTCCTAGACTCTCCTGCTCCACATGGTTGTTTGGAAGAAGAAAACATTGCTAGAGCTTAGATTTTGCTTATAGGGTCAGGAGAAAGAGTGAAGGAGAGCCTGGTTTCTAGGGGCAAGGCAGCTTTGCTGCTAATTTGGCATATTCCCTACGGGGCTGTCTTCCTCGCTTCTCAAATACAGTTTCAATGATGCAGTGAAAACCCAAATCCAGAATTTCTATTTTTATTACATTACGTTTTTGTAAGCACATCTAATAATTCCCATGTCCTCTTGGCTCTTCGTCTCAGTTCCACACACTTTGGTCTGCCTGGGCTCCTGGGCCCCGAGGCCCGCTTGGGCTGCCTTCCTTTTGTGTCTATTGCTCTTCCTTCAGTCTCACCCCGCGTGGGACACGACAAGGCTGGCGGGTCTTCTGCGAGCCAACACACAGTTTGGTATGTTTCTTTTCCTGGGGAACATTCCAGATGGCCAAGTTTACCCTGATCCTCTCAATAGTTCTGCTAAGCACTTAAAGCCATTGTAATGCTTTCCCCAAATAGTTCTTAAAGATTCGTTAATTAATTCACTCATTCAACAAATATTTATAAAGCACTTACATTCCAGGGCCTCATGTAAGCACAGAGGATATATTTATGAATGAGAAAATCCCTATTCCAGAATTCCGTTAAAATGAAGAAGTACTTAGGTTTCTAGCACTTTACACAAAATTCCTTGTAATGGCTCTTGGACTGTGAATACAATCTCAGTGTCTAAGGAACCTAGAGAATGTGAGGTGACTCTTCCTTTTCTTTTTTTCTTCTCCTTTGCTCCTAATACATCATAAACCTACCCATCTTCCTGCCTCTCTGACCAACTCAGCTATTCCATGTTGGTATTAGTCAGGATCCTATCCCAGGTTCTCTCCTCTCTCTCTCTTTTTTAAAAAATATATTTTATTGTTTTTTCACAGAGAGGGAGAGAGAGGAATAGAGAGTTAGAAACATCGATGAGAGAGAAACATCGATCAGCTGCCTCCTGCACACCCCCTACTGGGGATGTGCCCGCAACCAAGGTACATGCCCTTGACCGGAATCGAACCTGGGACCCTTCAGTCCGCAGGCCGACGCTCTATCCACTGAGCCAAACCGGTT
>NW_005360425.1:3757086-3758923 GCF_000412655.1 Myotis brandtii | reverse complement strand
ATTTCTCCCAGTAATTGCCACCTGTGGGCTCTCTCAACCTTCTTCCTTTCTCGCTGAGTAGCAAGGATATTTAGTCACATCTTAATTCGATAATTTTCAGTCTGTTTATTCCTTAAGTGACTTGTTCCTGTGTTACTCAGTCCTGACCTTTTTTAGCTATTCATTTTGAAAAATAAAATTCAAATGTGTGGCCAAGTTGCAATAACAGTATACCTTCCTTATGTCCTTCACCTGGCTTCGCTGATTCTCAACATTTTGCCACATTTGCTTCTGTCTTTCCCTCCTTGTCATATACATGTATGTGTATGTGTTTTTATGCACATACACTCATATTGTCACTATTATTATTTGCTTAATCAATTGAGAGTAAGTTGTAGATACCAGGACCCTTTATCCAGTAGAAGATCTCCTGGAACCTTTCTTTACATATCCATGACATAATAATCAAATTCTGGACATTTAACATAGATAACAATTCATCATCTAATAAGAGAGTTCATAGTCATATTTTTAATTGTATGAATATTATTCTTTATAGTAAATATTTTGCTTTGTGGCCCTGACCACTTCCTCCTTTGTTCCCCCTTTACCTCTTCTGTCTTCCGTCACAATGAGCATAGCAGTGAACCTTGTGGTCCTGTTTAGGTGTTTCAGTCTTTCTCACCAGATTGGAAACTTCTTGAGAACAGAGGCTGTATCTTATTAATCCTCATCTCTTTGGTGTCTGTTGTCTAAATGAATTCAGTACTGAGATTTTAATGAGTAGCCTGGACATTTGAAGCCCTCGGTGCCTGGTGACACTTTCCTATTTGGTGGTGTCTTCTCCCTTGACTTATGCAGGCACAGGAATGATGGTAAGCGGGCACTGAGCACGAGAAGGCTCTGCTTGTAATCCCAGCAGTAAGGTGGCCCGTGGAAGGTATTTCATCTTTGTGAATTTCAGTTTCTCCCTCTGTGTTATGAAGTTAATATTACTTGCTCTGCCTACCTCACTGGAGTGTTGGGAAGATCACATGAGAGAATGAGTGTGAGAATGTTTCCAAATGGTGATGTTACTCCAGGGGCAATATGATGGTCAGCTCACTAGGAATGTTCTTAGTTTCGGGTCTGCAGGGATCACTGTGTTGCAATATCCCAGGCACACTCCGGGGTTCTTGCTCTATTTTCTGAGATGCTGGGAAAGCTGCGTTTTGTATACGAAGTACAGAGACCAACAGCTGGACAGGCCTTTCAAACTGGTTTCGCTGCGGTGGGTTGAACAGTGTGGCTCCAAATTCAGACCCACATAGAATCTCAGAATGTGGCACGGAAAGCTGCGTTTTGTATACGAAGTACAGAGACCAACCGCTGGGACAGGCCTTTCAAACTGGTTTCACTGCGGTGGGTTGAACAGTGTGGCTCCAAATTCATACCCACATAGAATCTCAGAATGTGGCCTCATTTGGAAACAGGGTCTTTGCAGATTGAATTTTAAGTTAAGATGAGTCATACTGGCTTAGGGTAGGCCCTACATTTAAGGATTGCTGTCCTCGTAAGAAGGCCTTGGGAACACGCACATGGATGAAGGCCTTGCGACAATGGAGACAGAGATTGGAGTGATGCGGCTACAAGCCAAGGAACACCAAGGATTGCTAGCAACCACCGGAAGCCAGGAGCAGGCAAGGAAGGATCCTCCCCTACAGCCCTCAGAGGGAGCATGGCCCTGCTGACACCTTGATTTCAAACGTCTAGCCTCCAAAACTGTGAGAGAATACGTTTCTATTATTTTAAGTTCCCCCCTTCATTAAGACAATCCTAGGAAAGGAATACAGTGACTTTCTCCTTGCCTCCTCCATGA
>NW_005360425.1:3731301-3756386 GCF_000412655.1 Myotis brandtii | reverse complement strand
GCAGCAGGGGTGGAGGAGGTTCAGGAAATCATCTGGCTCATTGCCCTCTTCAATCTTTCATGCCACCAGGATGGCAGAGGTTGGCACATGTTCCTGGCAGCTGATCTCTTGAATACCCAAGGCCACACAGTGGCAAAGTCGGGGGATGAGCTCATTGGGCCGATGCCCAGCTGCTTGTCTGGGAAGTTCTACTGGGTTCTTACTTGTAATCAACAAATCCAGACTCCTCACCTTAGGGACTATCAGACCGAGCTTCTCTCAGGATCATTGACGATGGCTGATAATGAATGCAAAGTGACTCATGTCACATTTAAGCAAGACTCTGGGTGTGTGTGTGTGTGAATGGGAATTGCTCAAAATCCCAATAGGGTGCTGCGGATCACATCAAAGCCTCTCTGTGGTGGGGAGGGTGGGAGAGACAATACAATTGCAAATTTCAATACTAGCAGTAGCAATGACCTAAGAATCTGTCTAGAGAATGATGATTGGTGGCCTTGGTTGATTTTGCCTTCATAGCCTCCAGAAAGGGATGGGTCGGATGTGGGACGTAGGCCAAATAGTTCCACATTTCTCTTCTATCTCAGAGGGAGATTAATTGTGTTGTAACTTCATGCTGATGGTGATAAGAAGGCCACCGAGCAAGAGTGAACGTTTCCAACTTTTCAGGAAAAAAAAAAAAGTACAGATTAGCATTCTGTCTAAAGGGGCAAGGTATTGAAGCCATCGAGACCAAACTGTAGTCTCTATTTCTAGCTGACATCCTGGAAAGCCTCACATATCCAGCCTTTTAGGAAGTTTTACTAGCAGATGGGAACAATCGAATGGACATGTTCGAGGGTTACTTGAGGAAGGTAAAAGGTTAAGCCTGTTTAAAAGGACATGACACCAGAAGCCATGGGAGATACTGGAACTCTGTTTCCATGGAGTAGAAATGGGAGAAACAGCTTTGGGACAAAGAACACAAATATTGGGCTTGAAATCAAAGGTCCTGGGTTCAAGGCCCAGCTCTCCTACATACTAGTAGCTGTGTGACCTTGGGAAAGTACTAAGTCTATTAAAAATTGTTATGAGGATCAAATGATATATTTGAAAGCACTTTTGTATCATAAAGTGCTGTGCAAGGATTGGGTGGGGTGAGCCACCCTGTGGCGCTGAATGTGGGATGCAAAAGGGCAGAGGTTGTGTTCACATCACAGCGGCCAAGAAACCTGGGTGGCCACGAGCATTGGGTTCAATCAGAAGATCTGCCCTTCTCTGGGGACAAACGGTCTAGGAATATTTTTCACTTGCCCGTGGCTGGAGGTGCTTTTTCTCAGGCCTTTCTAGTTAAAACGTCTTCGGTCTTTCACTGCCATTTGCTGAAAGTCCTTGGGCGACTCTGCCCACCCACTTGAGCCTTTGTTTCTTCACCCTTGAATCTACGTCGAATACATTTCCGCAGTGGTCTATTTCTGCTCTGATGTCGTGCGATTTCACAAACTTAGAGTTAACATAGCTCCAAGGAACACAACTTACATATGAGGACATGTGCAGAGTGTGGTGGGACCTAGAACTTGAGCTCACAACCTAGTAAGGACACCTGTGTCCAGGTAACTGGCCCCGCTCGGAGAAAGTGCACACCAGTTCAGAGCGCCACCGGAGGAGTTAAGTTTCAGGGCAGTTCAGAGAAGGGAGGCATTCATTACTCGTGGCAGGGGTGGGAAGGGAGAAGCAGGGAAGGAAGTAGCCTTGAGCTGGCTCTTGCCTGATGAGAAGGTCTTGCAGGTGCAGCATAACATGCATAGGGCACAGCTTGTGCAAAGGCTTAGAGGCAGGGACTGGGGGGTGGCATATTCTGTTAGTCACCTAAAGTCTTAACAAAAAGGAAAATTAAATAGATCCTGAGGTTGGGGACTTGCTCTTATGGTCTGGGTACCATGCCGGACCCAGTGGTAACTGGTGCACGTTTCTGAATTGGTTGGCCTGGCTTTGTCCCTTCTGCTCCCCTTATTGGCAAGTGTACTTGGGTGCCAAGCTAAATCCCGGTAGGACTGGGTACCCACACCCTGCGTGCACAGCCCCCTGGGCGGAGGCAGCTTTCCTGTCTGGGCACTGCCACTTTCCATTCATTTCACACACGGGTGTTTTGACATGTTAGTGCCTGGCCTGTTAACATGGAATAACAAGGGAGAGCGCCCAAAGGCGGTGCCCGGCTCCTGCGCTGGCACCAGGCCAGGGCAGCCTTGTTTAGCTCCTTTCCCTGGGGTGGCATGAACGCAGCTACTTAGCAGTTCCAGCTCCTCGGTGCTTCCAAACCAGCATCTCTCCAAATGTCAGGGAGGAGGAGAGTTTATGAGGTCGCCGTTTTATGATGTGCCTTTAAGGCCAATTATTTCTAGAGCTAATAATGCGAGTACCTCGTTGAATTAGGCATTGGTAAAAGAAGGTGTACATTTTGAAATCCATGAAATTACAAGCAGATTGAGTGACTTAGTATTCTGGGTGAATGCTTTAGAGTCTGTGGTTATTATTATTATTATTAATATTAATAAGTGTTTATTCACACACACACGCCCATGGGGCACTGGGCAGGGCTCGTGGAGGACTCAGCTTCTGTCCTCAGGGATCCACAGAGCTGTCTCGAAGACACTGCAGTAAATCACACGAGTATTGTAACTGTCAAGGTTTTAAACACCTAAAAATCAGCACTATCATTAGCAATCAGTAATCACTGTTATAGAAGAATAAATCTTGTAATCTCCAAATTACCTGTTTGCACCAATTAGAGTTCAACTGATGAAACATACCAATCAAAGGGGAATTTACTTGAGGCACCCAAGCTTATCTAGGTTTAAAATAAAATAAAAAATAAAAAAGGAACCCGCTGAGCCTCTGAACCGTTGTTTCTTAGCTCGGTCTCCGTTAGAGAGGATTTTCGAGAAACAGAGCTGACAAAGTACCCCCAGGCAGGAGGGAGTCCATTATTCATTTATTTGTTTATTTATTCATTTATTCCCTGCCTGCCGACAAAAAGGATTTGAGGTAGGTCACAATAAAAACACATATTCATGACAGCTTTTTAAAAAAAATCAAAGGGAAGGTTGGAAATCTTGGGGTGGAGCGGGGGCCGTGTGCTGGAGCAGATCACTTCCCCAGCTCCGGTGAGTCCCTTTGCAGACACTGTGCTCGGCCCTGTAGGAGCAAGAGAGACACACCCCTCCGTGGCCTGGAAGGAACTTGTAACCTGGGGTGAGACACAGACACTGAATTTAGTTCTGAGCTTCTTAGAAGGCAGTGCACAGAGGAACCCAGGGGTTGTGTAGCTTTCCGTGTGCAATGCAGGCACATGGAGAGAGGCAGATTTCCGCTCCCCTTTGTAAATACTGAGGAAAGAAGGAAGGGACCCAGTGGGAAAAAGAACCCAGTGTTTTTATCAGTTTCCCAGGGATGTGGTCATTTCTTGGCTGGAGCTGGAGGAAAGAGATGCAGTGTGGATCCACTGAGCCTCCCCTGGCTTGTGTGAGAGCTTCTGAAAGCCTGGACGTGGTGTTTGAGGGGAAGCCAGGGAGTGGGGGCTGGGGAGTTGGGGAGCTGGGGAGTTGGAGCACACGATGACCTGGAAGGAAAACTAGTCCCCCAAGAGATCTGGCTCAGGAATTCAGAAGTGAAATGGATGTCGAAACCAGCAAGACTCCTCTCAGCAGCCCCACTGTGGGCCAGGCTCCTCCCCCTACTGTGCCTGGCGGAGTCCCAGCATCCCCTCCTTGCCCATCCTCGGATCTTGGTCACAGCCCCATTTTCCCAGCTTCTAGCTGGCTTTATCATGTGTCCTATGTGGCTCTACTTTATACTTCATCCCTAGGGAATTCTGTTATCACCATGGTAGGGCTCACTTGGTCTGTCTGTCCTGTTTTGTCTTCTTGTTGTAAGGTTACTGTGTGTTCACCTTGGTTTCTGCCCTGGACATGATGATGTTGTTATAATGGCAGGTGTGGTTATAGTAGCTCTACACCATACCCTCTGTTGGTAGCATGATGACCCCCAATGGTCCCTGCCTCCTGGCATTTGTCCTCGTGTGTATCCCTCCCACCCTGACTCGGGGTTGACCAGTAGAATCGCACAGTGTTAGATACGATGCCAGGAGCTATGGACAGGACAGATGTAGTCTTTGACCTCAAGGAGCTTACGGACCTTGCAGCTCAGTATATAATGGGGCAGCATGGACTTTGGAGCTGGATAGAGCTGGCTGATCCCAGCTTCTCCACTTGGCTTTGAGCAAGTTCCTTAACCCCTCTGAGCTTCTGTTTCCTCATCTTTAAATCACGCAATGGCATATCCACCTTGGAGAGTGTGGCGAGGACTAAAAGAGACAGTGAGTGTGGATAAAGCATTTAGCAGCATCCAGGTTTTGGTGGCTACTCCACAAGTGTTATTCCCTGAGCTGTGCTAGGTGCTGAGAATATAGTGATGAATGGGAGATCATCTCTGCCATCAGGGGCTCAGAATCAAGGGGAGGGGACAGATGTATACTCACTAAAGTTCAAGGCAGACTGTGACAATTTCTGTAATAGAGATCGAGAGGGTGAGCAATGGGAACCCAAAGGAAGGCATAGAAAAGCTTCATGAAGAGGGGGTGACATTTTAACAAGCCTTAGAAGGGAAGTAGAATTTTCATCAATGGGTAGGGCAAGAGCATTGCAGGCAGGCAGAGAAGCCCAGAAATGTCAGCAGGGGTAGAACCTCCTGGTATGGCCCAGCCGGCGTGGCTCAGTGGTTGAACGTCTACCTATGAACCAGGAGGTCGTGGTTCAATTCCCGGTCAGGTCACATGCTCAGGTTGGGGGCTCAATCCCTAGTGCCGGGTGTACAGGAGGCAGCTGATCAATGATTCTCTCTCATCATTGATGTTTCTCTCTCTCTCTCTCTCCCTCTCCCTTCCTCTCTAAAATCAATAAAAATATATATTTAAAACAAACAAACAAAACCCCTCCTGCTACAAAAAAAAGTAGTGGGAGTGCCCTAGATGAGCGCTCCTGGTCACGTTGCTTCCCTGTCGTGGGCTGCGATCTCCTGCAGCTGGTGAACGGGGACTATTCCTTCCAGCTCACATACTTCACAAGGGCGGGGGTACTGCTGTCTCCATCACCAGTTTCCAGCTCCTCACACATGTAGGCACTTAATGAGCACTTAGAAAGGAGTAGGTATAAGGTCACGTGTGAGCAGCTTGCCCCCAGTGAGAGAATCAGGGAAGTCTTTTTGCATCTACCTGGCGTAAGTCGTTTCCCTCGGGTACGTGTGTGGTGGCAGTTAATCCCACTATATCACCATGTTTTGTCAAAGTCCCTGTGCCGTTCCGTGCCTTCAGATTCCTGGCTGTGCTGCTGTTTCTTCCCTGTACTCCTGAGTCTTCTCGTGGGATCCTGGCACGTCCCTGGAGACGCCCTTAGCGCTCAGCACCATGTCCCGGTCCAGGTGGGGCAGGCCCAGCCCACTGTGAGGAAGCTTCACGTCTTCCCCTCATTAACTTCCGCTTCGGTTTCAGTGTCACTTTGAAACCACAGCTCCATGGAGAATTTCCAGTGCCCTTGAGCTGCGATGCCGCCAGGCAGACAAGGGCTGGCTGGGGGGGGAAACTGTGCAGTGAGGGGGGCCTAGGCCTCAGTGGTCCCCGCCTCCCTTACCCTGTTTTGACTCCGCTCCCCTCCCCAGTGCTCAAGACCTTCATGCTGTTTTGCGTTTTGTTTTTTTTTCTTCACTGGAAAAAACCATAGTACATAGTCCCCTGGGGCTTCCTCAGTCCCAAGCCTTTCCAAAACACCTTGTTCTTTCAAAACCCATGTTGGGTTCCATTTCCTCTGAGATCTGATGTCTCCTCTGTTCTGGGTGCAGCTCAACACACAAGTTGATGCCCTTCTTGTGCCCAGATCAGTCGTAAGTTCACGGGGTGCAAAGATGAATGAAACAAGCTTCCTGACCCCTGGCCTTGCCGTCTAGGATGAGAGTCCCCAAGGTGACCAACTAAACTATGCAGAACTCTGCTGGGCAGTCCTCTTCAGTCCCCAAGCTCTGCATTTTACCAGGAGCTTTTAGAAGACAGTGGCTTACCTTCAAATCATTAAAAAATTTTAATTAACACACACACACACACACACACACACACACACACACACACACACACCTTAAGAGCAATACTTATTAATTGTTAAAAACTTGGAAAGTGAAAAAAAATAAAGTAGGGAACACACTTTTCGAGGACCTCACTACCCAAAGGCAAACTGCACTGGCATATTTTTCCTGTCTTCTCTTTTATGCATCTGAGAGCCTATGTTTACCTAACTTCGCATGCCACTGTCCTTACTGAGCCCTCTGTCCCGACCATGTTTGCCGTGTTATCGGACACTGAATAGCCATTCTGAGGCAGGAGTTTGTCCGCAAGCAGGAGTGCCGGATTTATTGGCACAGAGACGAGGGGTAGTCGCTCTAAGAATACACCCTTTTCTGCCAGCTTCGAAGACAAGCCTGCCTCCCTGCAGGTGCCTCCGTGGCTAGTGTGTGGCTTAGCTGCTCTGCTCAGCCCCTCTCTGAAGGAGCAGCATCCTGTGCTGTGCGGTGTGAGCCTTTCCAGTCTTCAGACTCTGCACCGCCTCCCTTCCCCCACCCCAATTTCCCTGTCTCCAGCCAGCGATAATATCTTTCATCCGAGCCTCTCTCCCTGCCTCCAATGACTGTCTCCCCTGATGAATTCTCTCTGGGTGACTTTGGCATTTGCATATTTTCTCGCTTGGATATTCTGAGATGTTGGAACCAGAGACCAGGTTGACGCGCTCAGGTACTTAGCTGAATGAGGCTGTCTCGGGAACTGCACAAATATTTGGAGTCGGGTGTGTGCCAGTAGGCAATTAATTGAAATGTGGACACAGCATGCCGTTGGAGGAAGGAGCCCGAAGTGGAGAAATGAGCGGTGGGAAGTGATCCTCCCCCGGATAGGAAACAGTAACTGGGGAATTTCCTTTACCCCAAACTGCAACACATTTGGTACAGAAACAGAAAACAAAACAAAACAAACAAAAAACCCAAACAAAGAACAAGCGTAGGATCCAGGTTGACGCCTGCATTCTTAGAGTGGCAGAGGGTTCTCACACCACACTGGTCTGGCCAGTGGAGATGGAGGAGAGCCCATCTCCTCCAAGGTCAAGGGCAAGTCGAGCCAATTCAGGACCAGAAGCAAGATGTCCTGACTCCAGCCCAGGGCACTTTCCATTTTATGAGCTGATTGTCTACCTGGAGGCCTGGATTATCATATCAGGAGCGAAAGGGCGAGGACTGCGATTTAAGCATTTTCCCGTCACCAGTGACTTTGTGAATACACTTAGTAAAATAATCTAGAGCAAAGCCAAGGTCCTCACCGACTGCACCTGAACTCTGGGAGTCTGGCTGCCTGCTAAACCCTGCAGATGGAGGCGATCACAAATGGGGCCCCTGATGGCACAGCCATCTGGCTCAGTGGTTGAGTGTCGACCTATGAACCAGGAGGTCACTGTTTGATTCCTGGTCAGGGCATATGCCCGAGTTTCGGGCTCCATCCCCAGAGTGGGGCATGCAGGAGGTAGCTGGTCAATGATTCTCATCACTGATGTTTCTATCTCTCTCTTCCTCCTCCTCCTTCTCTGAAATCAATAAAAAAAAATAAATTTTTTTAAAAAAAAACAAACCACAAAAACAAATGGGGTCCCTGATCCACAGCAGTGATGTTGACCTGACCCCAGGGGGCCCGGCCTCCTGACTGTCCTCTTCATTCACATCTCTCTGTCTTCCAGGAGGATGGAGCCATCTCCTTAAGGTTTTTATATATGATGGATAAGAGAAGCTCTGACCATGACGTTGCTTTAGAATTCAGTTTGTTTTAGGGTGATATGAAAATCATCTTTTTGTTGTTCAGGTACATGGAGCCAGGGATCACATGTAGGTGTGATCACATGGGGGACCAGAACATGGTTCTCAGAGTGTGGCCCCTGAACCAGGGCATCGGCACCACCTGGGAACTTGTTAGCCATGCACATCCTCAGGTTCCCCCCGCCCCGCCACCCCCCAGCCCTACTGAATCCGAAATGCCTGGAGAGAGCCCCACAATCTCCCCTTTAACAAGCCCCCACAGGGGGTTGGATGCACAGTTTTGAAAACCATTGCCCTAGAAAATTATGATTTGGAAATCCGGGCTGTTGAACGCCAGCATGAGGGAAGTAATCTGCTTTTGATGATTGGAACCTTAAGAATAAACCCTCTTCGTTCCCGAATGCCCAGGTGAACTGTTTCTGTACATTGCTGAGTGTTCCACGGGAAAGAATTTCCAAGTGATTCTTCGAAATTTAAGTGACCGGCGCGGTCAGACACAATTCTTTGGTAGCCCAACCTATTTCCAGTCGGTACCAAATTTCCATACTTTAAAGTTTCATGGAGTGACTAAGTTCATGGATTGCTTAATCTGTTATTTTTAGAATTCTACTTCCTTACCTTGTGTGAAAGTTTATTCAAATGGGAACATTTTATTACCCCAAAATGTTTTCCTGTGTACTTGCACATGTTACTAAGGAAACCAGTTGCAACATTGCAGCGATATTGTTGCTCTAACGAATTAGCGATTCAGCGATGTATATGCCATACTATAATGTTTTCTTCTCTCTAGAAAATTTCACACTTATTGAATTTATACATTTATAATACAGGACATTGGAAGCGACGGGAGTAAAGCCGTAAAAAGAAATCGGATTCCGGAGTGACAGAGGACATTTCTCGGGGATGTGTTCTGTGCTGTTGGAGCACAGGCAGAACAAGGTGATTTTTCATCCTGAGGTAGGAGCCCCCCTGTGAGGGGGAGCGGAGGGAGAGAGAGCAGCCCTCGCCAAAGGACGCTCCGATGTCAGGGCGTGGGGGGCTCTAACTGGTGAGCTGCGCTAGGAAGGACTAGGGCTGGGTGTGTGGTGCGAAGCGTGTGCTAATCACACGTTTCAGGAATCAAACAACACGGAAGCATGAGATCATGCGAGCGAGAGTGAGCGGCTGAGATGGCACCAGGAGCTGGGGATGCGGCACAGTGGGAGGCCTCCTGCTTTTTCTTTCTAGACGGGGGAGGAGAGGTTATTAATGACGGGATGGATTAGAACAGATGGGTCCTTTTGACACATTTCCCCATGTTGTTATTTTCCAATTTCCCATCTTCCCACCGCCTAGTCATGCGCCTCTCTCTTGGTTAGGAGTGAAAGCATCTGACCTTTTAGAGCGAGGCATCGGGAATGGAGGGTGGACGTGGAGACGAGGGCCTGCTCAGCAGACCGGAGAGCCTTCCTGGAACGTTTGCTGGGAGGGGAAAGGGACGGGCCACTGTGGACCCCTGTGCTTTTGGACGCTGTGTTCCAGGCGAGCCATGTGACTTTCCCTCCGGCTCCCTCTCCGCTTCCCTCAGCCCAGTAGCCATCACTCCCTTCCTGATTGCAGGTACCTTCCTGCGGCCTGGAGATTTGCATTGGAAATGGTGTTTGTTAGGCCCTGAAATAATATTAATCGCTGTAAAACAATTAGGTTGCATAATTTGTACATAAAAAAGAAAGAATGAACCTTTGGCTTGAATTAATATTTCCTCGTCTGTACCTTACTCATCCCCACAAATAATGAGACCCTTGTCTGCCTTTCTAGGTGAGAATGACTTTGGAAAAGCAAAGCCACCTGTCTTCGAATAGGTCGTTGAAACGATGTGCATTTGTTCAGAGGCAGGTTGTTTATGCAATTTCAGGTGGGACGGGCAGGGACCCTGGGAAAATAGATATCGAGGCTTCCATTCACTTGACCCTTCTTGCCAGAGGAGGGACAAAAGAATGGGCACCATGGGGGTGGGCAAAGGGGGCCTCTGGGATGCAGAGCAATGGATCGGCCAGGCTCTCTTCCTGGTCTCTGCCCGTACACCCTTGTGTCCATTTGTGGTTAAGCAGCCATCAGGGACCAGAAGCCTCAGGGAATTGAGACCCACCCTTTGTGCCCACTATAATGGGTTGAATAGTGGCTTCCCAAAATATATGACCATGTCCTAATCTCTGGAACCTGTGACTATGAGCTTTGGAAAAGGGGTCTTTGCAGATGTAATGAAGCGAGGATCTTGCGAGGAGATCATCGTGTATTATTCGACCATGTCCTAATCTCTGGAACCTGTGACTATGAGCTTCGGAAGAGGGGTCTTTGCAGATGTAATGAAGCTAAGGATCTTGTGAGGAGATCATTGTGTATTATTCAGGTGGGCCCTAAATCCAATGGCAGGCGTCCTTATTAGAGATAGAATTGGAGGAGACGCAGGAGTAGTGGAGAAGGCCATGTAAAAGTGGAAGTAGAGACTGGAGCCACAAGCCAAGGAAAGGCTGGAGCCACGGAAGCGGGGAGAGGGAGGAAGGGCTTGCCTCCAGAACCTTCAGAAGGAGCACTGTCCTGGTGACACCTCGAGTTCAGACTTCTGAATCCCAGAACTGTGAGAGAATAAATATCTATTTTTTAAAAAGATTTTTAAATTGATTTTTAGAGAGAGAGGAAGAGAGAGGGGGAGAGAGATAGAAACATCAATGTGAAAGCGAAACATCACTAGGCTGCCTCCTACACGCCCCCTACCAGGGTTCGAGCCGGCAACACGGGCATGAGCCCTAACCGGAAATCAAACTGGCACCCTTTTGGTGCATGGGACGACACCCAGCCAACTGAGCCACCCCGGCCTGGGCACCACAACTCTTTCATGTTGTTTCTAAGTGGACGCCTCCAAATGTCAAGGGGAGCCCCTAATCCAAGTACCTACGGACAGCTGAGTGGGCCTTACACCAGGCCCCGTTAGGGACTGTGGGTTTGGATCCCGCCCCTTTTGAACCTCTGACCATGCTGACTAGGGGTCATTCCCGTCTGTCCCCTGCTCTTCCTTTGCTCAACACGACGTCCCAGTCCTTTAGGTTCCTCGCAGGGCAATGCCTTTGTTCAGAATGACAGAGGCTGGCTGGGTGTGCTGGGCTTTGAGAGCTGCTGTACTTGGTGACTTAGAGACGGATGCTCTGTGGCTGGGACAGGGAAGGAGGCCTGGATGGGAGACAGGAGGCTGGTTCTTGCCTGGCTCTGCTCGGTGGCCTCTCTGGGCTCCAGTCTCTTAATGGCTGATGTTAGGATAATTGTGAGACTAAAAAGAAATGAGAGAGGTGAAAGGAACCTGGAAGGTGTGCAGGTGTGAAGGTGACCACACACAGTAAGTACTTAATTAACACCCGCTGAAGGGTGTGTCCTGTGTCTATGGATGGCTTTATATTCATATCTGGGCAGCCAAATGGAGCCTCCTCTTTGGCTATTGAGGGCATGGAGAGCAAGACACTCTCTCTCCCCATCTTGTCTTCCAATTGTCTTTCCTTTCCCACCCTAAGACAGTGAGAACAAAGGGCAAACTCTGTGGCATTGTCAGAGTGGAAAGGCACATTTCAATTTCTTTTGGCTTCTTGTCTGAAGTCTTGCCTTCAATGGACACCCAAGTATCCTTTGCAAACAGAGAAAATGGAAAATGAGGCGTCCACAATTGAAGCTAGTGGCAGCAGAATATGAGGATGATTGAGTCAGAGAGGAAGGGAGGAGGGAAGGAGAAAGGGGAGAGAAAGAGAGAGAGAAATAAAAGAGAGAGAGACTATGCAATGGAGTTGCAGGGCTAATGTTTGATTTTATTCCATGACTCCCTTCCCTGGTTGGGTTTTCCCTGTGGGAGGAGTGACTGTTCAGATGGGTGACTGCAGATGGAAGTGATGGATTCTCAGTGACCTCCCTCCCTCCCTCTTGTTCCCCTTGGGCCATTGAACCACCATATCCGTGGTGCGTGTTTGAACACAGGGCTCCCCTACTTGGGGATGGTGAGGATGGCGTGGACCAGTCCCCGGAACTCGGTAGGAATGGTGCCAAATGGCTCCTACAGTAGCTGTGCACACAACCCAGCCGGCTTGGTTGTTAGAAGGTAAAGCGGTGAACCTTGTGGGAGGCTCTTATTCACCAAAAGGCATGAGAGGCTGGGCCCGCCTGAAAGGTGTCAGAGGTGGGGAAGGAGAGGAGCCGGAGGCACTAACCAGCTCCTGTGCGAGTCTGGTCTAGTCGGGGTCTCACTGAATGGAGGAGTCTGGCTTTCCAGGTGCTTACTGGGCTCTTGGCTGTCTGCATGGGGCTATGATCAGAACCTGCAGGGGGAGCCTGGCTGGGCTCGTTCCTGGACACTAGGGTCACTCTTGGCCCACCGAAGGGCTGGAGCAGGGCCTGTCTTGGGCTCTAGAGGAGACTGTAAGGGGTGGCCTGTCGCTAGCAGCAGAGAGCTACCTGGGCCTTGGCCAGGGCTGTGCCAAATTCCAACAGTTCTCCAACTGCCTCGGGCCCAGGCTCAGCCTCCGCGCCTCCTGCTCAGAACCAGGGCAGACAAGCTCGGTTCCTGCCAGGACCTTGAGGCTTTAGAAAGCAAGGTTCCAGGTGCAGGAGGCCAAATTATGACATCTGTCTTTCTAGGCTTGGGGGAGTCTGTCTGTCTTCTTCCCCCAACGCCGCCTTAGCAGTGCTTCAAGGCTTAGCATGTGTCTTGCAAGCACTACTGTGAGAGTCACCTCAGCGGGTCTTCCGCTTCCGGTTTCATCTCTCCAGTCCTTCCTCGGCACTGGGCAGCGACAGGTACTGAATGCAACCATGCGTCAGACCCGGAATGGTTACTGGTGACACAGATGAGAATGAGACCCAGATCCTAAGCTCCGGAGGCCCCTGGTGGGTGGAGGAGAGAGACGGTGACAGATGGTGACAACAAGGTGTCTTTTGTGCTGTGACCGTGGTGAGCTGACGTGTGCTGCTTTGGAAGCATAAAGCAAGTCACAACGAACCACACCAGTGACATCAGGGTAAGGAGGCATTTGCCTGACAATGAGGTGGGAAGGAGAGTCTAGGCAGCAGGGACCCGACAGTCCGGACCAGGCAAGTCTGCTGCCCCTGGACCTCGGATAGAGAGGACTCAGGCTGGACTAGTAGTCAGGCAGTTGCCAGATCAGGCAGGACCTTGAATGTTCAACCAAGTTGGCTGGGATTTTTGCTAAAACCAAACTCAAATCCTGCTACTCCCTGTCTATAACGCTGAAACCGCCACCAGGCAGAGCACTCGTTCTGTGCTGCGCCATTTGCTGGAGCTGTTCCCTTCCCTCGGCCACCTTCCTTTCCCCAGAGCCATTCTTCAACACTGACCCTAAACCCAACCACCTCTGTGACTTTGCCTTCTTCCAACCCTCACCCCTCAAAGCATCAAGTGCCCTGAGGGTGTCCCTTTCCCCTTTTCTGTACTCAGTATTTGCGTCTGATTCATTTTTTTCTCCATAGAGACCCACACAGAGCCTGTCAAAGGTTTACTAAACTAAGACCCTGCGGTTGATCCTTGTTAATGGTTGAATTGTGCCCTCTCCGCCTCTCCCCAAGCCCCCTGCCTCAAAGGTGTGTCCAAATCCTATACCCCCAGCCACCGGTGCTTGTAAATGTGGCCTTATTTGGGGAAAGGGTCTTTGCAGATGTAATCGGGTTGGGTTAAGATGAGGTCATAAGGTGTCCTCATGAGAAGAGGAGAAGAAACAGAAATGGCAGAGGGAGGAGGATGTGCAGACACAGAGGAAAGCTGGCCTACGAAGACGGAGGCAGAGACTGGAGTTAGGTGGCCACGAGCCAAGGAATGGTGGGCCTCCCAGAAGCGGGAGAGGCACGGAAGGACCCTCCTCTCACGTCTTTGTAGAGGGACTTTGATTTCTAATCTCTGACCTCCAGAAATGTGAGACATCAAGTTTCTGTTGTTTCAAGGCCCCCAGTTTTTGGTATGGGAGCCCCAGGAAACGCAGACAATGCCCTCTACTCCTCCTCTTTCTCTGTTGTGCCACAGTCCTGTTGTCTGGGCCCCCACAGCCACACCTAGTCCCGGCCCCTCCCACAGATCCCTCCCTGACTCACCTGTGCTCCCAGCTGCCATGGCCTCTGTGCCTTTTGTCAAGGCCCTGCTCAATGCTACTTGGCCGGTCTGCTGTGCCACCATTTGCTCTTGTGTTGGTGTGTTCTTGCTTGGGTCATAGGTTTGGATTTTAACCGGGGCCTCCTGGAGACTTAAAACGTTCCCTCCGGGAGTAACTGTGAGTGCGGGGCTATGGCAGCATCACAGAATGGCAGGGCTGGAGGAGATGGGAAGTCTGGGCCTCAGCACATATGCAGGAGCCCCCACTCTGTGCCAGGCCCTGGGCGAGGTGTGGGAAGTACAATGGTGACTAGAGAAAACATAATAACCCTGCCCTTGTGGATCTCATTCTCCAGTGGGAAGGGTGGGCACTAGCTATTAATCAAAGAATCGCCTAGCTAGACGCCAAATTACAACTAAATAGTATTTGATAAATATTTATGAGAGAGAGGTACATGGTGCCATGAAATCAGGATGGAAACTGACACACGGAGCAGCTTTGTGGGCGAGAGATCGAGGACTGGGATGGGATCTTTGACCTCTCTGCAGTCACACCTCTGTTTTCACGGAGGGGAGCTGCGCCCCGCCCATGTGTCGGGCTCTGTGCACCCAGGCAAGAAATGGCCTCACCAGTACACTCTCCAAAGCTGGGAAACGCCAGAGAGAAAGGTCTGATGCTTCTTAAACGTTTATTTATTCCCTTATTCATCCACTTATCATACATTCAGCAAGCATTTATGGCGCGCCTTCTGTGTACCGAGCACTAGCTAAGTGCTCTAGACACACATTCACATCCCTTCTCTTGAAGAGCATACAGTCTAGTCCAGAAGGTAGACAAATGGACAGGCAGCTGTAATCTTGTGTAATGATGATAAGAAAACGGGCAGGTTTAACCTGCTTGCCTCTGTCTCCATGTGATCCTATAGAGCAGTGGTTCTCAACCTTCTGGCCCTTTAAATACAGTTCCTCATGTTGTGACCCAACCATAAAATTATTTTCGTTGCTACTTCATAACTGTAATGTTGTTACTGTTATGAATCGTCATGTAAATATCTGATATGCAGGATGGTCTTAGGCGACCCCTGTGAAAGGGTCGTTCGACCGCCAAAGGGGTCGCGACCCACAGGTTGAGAACCGCTGCTATAGAGAAAGGGGAGTTCAGGCTCGACCTTGAAGGATGAGGCCCATGGCAATGGAGAAGTGGGATGGGGCTGCTGATGGAGGGAAGTCCGCACAGGGAACAGCACAGTGAAGACTTGGGGACGGGGAGGTTCCTGACACACCTGGGAGGTGGCAAGCGCGTTCCCTGTGACCAGGGTGCAGAGGGCAGGAGCTGAGAGCGCTGGGAGGCCATGCTGACAAAGAGCAGTTTCCATTTTCCCGGTGAATCCCTTGCCCTGGGTGACTTGGGTGAGATAAGCTGTCGTTTCCCACAGTCAAATTCTAACCAGTTTTTAAGGTTGGAGAACTATTTTTGGCTAAATGCTGTTCTTTTCCTTAAACAAGCCAAACTCAAGGCATTACAGGGCGGGTCCCACACCTACATCTCCGCTTTGGTCCCACATCCTAAGGTATTATAGCAAAAAGTGCCATGGACTCTTAAGTAAGACAGACCTGGGTTTGGAGCCTGCCTCTGCCATTTGCCAGCTCTTACATTACGACAAGTTATTTACCTTCTCTGGGCCTCAGTTTCCTCATCTGTATAATAGGGCTAAAAATCTCTACTTCGTAAGATTCAGAAAAGTACCAAGCACATAGTAGGCATTCAAGAAAATTTCCCTTTGAGATCCTGTCACCGGGGAGACCACCAGAAATGGAGCCACTGCCTCTCTGAAGGTGGGTCGTGGCTGCTGCCAGGTGCAGGCCGGAGAGCACCGATTTCCCTTTCTTTTAGCTTAAGTGTCATTAGAATGAGCCAATTCAGTGGACTTGGCTGAATCTGAAAAATTAGCTCCCAAACCTAATTTTTCACTTTACACTGGTAGCCCCTCCCCCTTTAAAAGGAGAGCTCTCAAAATGGTCTTTGTTTCTGTTGCAAAGAGTGTGTGTGTGTGTGTGTGTGTGTGTGTGTGTGTGCTGGCAGGAGGGGCCACAAAGAGGCAAGGTGTATTTTGAGAGCCGTAGAGGGGCTGGCAGAAATTGAAAATAAGGTTTTCAGGTTCGTGTGTTTATGCTTTAGAGGAGAAGTAGGAGAGGCTCAGTGGCGGTCTGTGTGTCCTGTTCAATATCTAAGAAGCTTTCTGTGACATGCCTTCCAGCATTCCGGTTAAAAAGCCGCCTGCCCGTGCCTTGCCGGCCTCCCTTCCCTCCCCTCCCCCCAGGGGCCTGGATTTCCCAGGTGGGTGGCAGCGCTCCCCGAGGAGGAGCCTTTTGTGCAAACCTCCGGCCTGAATGAGAAACCTGCCTTCTCGGTGAGCAGGGCCCAGCGGTCAGGGCCGATGAATCCCACGGGGTGGTCGGTGCACAGTGAACGTTTCTGCCTCTTATTTTAATTAAGCAGGGCCGGGGATGGTGTGTGAGCATGCCTAATGGGACCGTGTGGCATGTGCCGACTACCGGAGGAGTTTCGGTTATTAGCACTTGTTGAGGACTTTCTAGATAATTAAATACCACATTAATCATCGCTCCGAACGGACACAGATTTTCATTTCCGTCTGGACTCCTCACATGCGGGAGGCAAAGTGGCTCCCGGACCGGGTGGTGCCCCAGCACTGCCCGGAGCTCGCCCCACGCCTGCCCACTTCAGTGATTGCGTGGAAAAGGAAAGATTCCGCCAGACATTCGCCTTCCTTGTTCTGACAGCTGAAGCTCTCTTCACAGGCACATTAACATGACCTCATTAGTTCCTGCATCTACTCTTCTAACCACATACAACGGAGTGCAGTAGGAGCCAATCATGCTAATTACATCAGATCGGTTTGCATATTCATAAACCATTTTCTGTTTTATGGACAGCAAAAATAAACACGGTATCTCTTTAATAATTTTAAGTGGGTCACTTTCAGGACTGTATCTGTTTTAAATAAATTATCATATTGTTAAAGGCCACAGTCAAAAGTTATTTTTTGAGCCTCCTGAGAGGTGGGGGTCGGGCGGCAGGGCATGTGGAGGGGACTCGTAGAGTCGACAGGATTAAGGGATTGGTCAATTTCCAAGGTCTCTTCTGCCAAAGAAAATCTAAATTTGAAACACCTCCCTGGTTTAGTGAACAGGTGCCATGCAGCCTCTTACCGACGACAAAATAGATTCTTGTCGGAAGTATAAGATTATCAAAATCCCAGTCTTAAACAGCGGGGAGTGAAAACCAGTAACATACCAACTCCTGTGTTTTCTTGGTAGCCGTTTCATTTTAGGGGCTGAGTTGGACATTCTGGCTTTTTCCAGCAGGATGAAGAATTGGCATAACAATTAGAAGTCAAACAATGGGCAGAAACGGACCTTCCCACTGCCCCACCAATGCCACATTCTTCCCAGGTGACATCGGGGCCAGAACAGGTGGCTTAAGTCCCCCTTGTTGTTCTGTGGGGATCCTTTCCATTCAGTCACCATCAACGGTGGAGCTGAGTTATAGATTTCCTTTGCTGTAAGGGGGCGGCAGGGCGGGGGGAGCTTTAACAAAAATGCACAAGATTTTCAGAGTAAGAGTACTTAGCTTAGTTAAGGGAATAAACTGCTTTCAGGACTACCCAAAGACCTGGTTACATGAGACAATTGATTTGATAATTATAAATCGTTCCCGTTCATTCATTAAAGTAGGTCCTGGAGGACTACTGCTGTCCTAATCTGATCGAGTGCTGTATGTGTTTTAAGGTAATGAGCATTTCTTTATTTAAAAAGCATCCCGTAATCTAGGCATTCCGTGGATGCAAGCGGATCGTTTTTATCACGTTTAATAGAGAGGTGGTTCCGCATTTACGTGCCGTTCCAACACCACGTTTATTTCTAGCGCTGGCTCTTGCTTCCCTTTCTTTGTTGTCAACACTCCTGGGAGAATGAACGTGGCATTTCTTGGTGGTAGTTCGGGCTGTCCCCGTGTTGTTGTTTTTGAAACGCTGCTTCCGATCGAGTGGGAGTAGAAGCGGGGAAAGGCTCTCATTTTCCCTAATGCACAGGGCCCTGACTCAGAGCTTCCCTCGGCCCTTCTGCTCAGCCTCCAGAAGTGTTTGCGTTGATTCACCTTCACTTTGACTCCTCACCAGGTTAGTAGACTCTGAGCACAGAGGGCTGCCCCGTGTCACTTTCTGAACCAGCGTTGGAGCTCTTGTGTGTCAGCCACACTGATGGTGAAATACCCTATGATTTGTGCAATATACCTTGGAATTATGGCTTATAATTTCATGAAAGCCTAACATAGCTGAATGTTTACAAGTTCTATCCCTTGGGGAAATATATAGTGTTCATTTCTTTTGTTTAGTCTATTTAAAGTAGGACTAGATACAAAGCAGGAATGATTGACAAATTAATGCTCTCAGCTCCTACTCGAAAGTACTTGAATTATTAGTACAAAAAGCATGTTACAAACTGTAATAATTTTAACTCCATTTCATTGCTAAAAGCTAATAATAATGAAAACAAATGAAAATAGTAATGCAATCTAACACCAGCCAGAATGGAAGCAGTCACAGAGCTGGGGCTGCGCAGTCAGATTATTAGTTCCATTAAAACTCAGGAATGGGCGAGCCTGGGCATTTATTTTGGATTCAGTTCTGTGGGGGGAGAAAAAGGAGAAAAAGGATGGCCCCCGTGCAACATAAATCAGACCAGAGCTTCCTCCTTTCGCCCTTTTCCTCCACAGCGAGGGACTGCATTCCCACGGTGACTACACTCCCACGGCGGAGGAGCGGGGGCAGAGGAGCTAATGGTGGCCACGCCAGGGAGTGGGAAGTCACTGCGGATTGCAATAGGAACAAAGGAGTCTCCGGTCCCACCTGCAGACTGTGTCAGACACCTCAGGGGCAGGGGAAGACCTGTGCTTGCCAGGAGAGCTGGACAGCCGAGCAGCCCTGAGTAGAGAGCTCCAGTTCACAGGGAGAAGTTCCCCTTTCCTTAGCCTTTTTGTTCTGTCCGGGCCTTCAATGGATTGGATGAGGCCCACCCACAGTGGGAAGGCAATCAGCTCTACCAATTCCAATACTAGCAACGCCCTCCCAGACTCACCCAGAATAATGTTTGGCCACATGTCTGGGCACCCCGTGGCCCAGTCAAGTTAACACGTAAAATCAGCCATCGCACCTGGGATCCCTAATCTGAACTCATCTTGGTTAGTGCATTGATTATTATCAATGGACGCAAAACAAACCACTCGGTGTGGTTCTTCGGGTGTGGGCTGTTGGATTGATTCCTGCTGAGCTCAGCCATGCACTGCAGTCAGTGGGTGGGTTGGCTACGGCTGAATGATCCAGGACGGCCTCACTCACATGTCTGGGGGTCGGCAGACTGTCAGCTGGGGGAGATGCGCCATGTGCCTCCCATTTGCTAGCAGGCTAGCCAGGGTGTCTTTTCATGGGGGCAGTCACAGGGATCCAAGTGCAAGTGCTTTTCAGGTATTTGCTGTTGTCGTATTAGTCCCTTTGGCTAATGCAAGTCACCTTGGCAAGCCTCAAGCCAGTGTGGGAGGGAGTCACCCAGGGGTGTGGATGCAGGGAGGCGTAAACAAGTCGGAGACCATTCTGCAACAATCCGCCACAGGCAGCTTCCTGGTTCCCGGGATGCTCTCTCTGACCCAGGCACGGAGGGGCAGGTGTGGGCAGACTTGCGCATTCCTTCCCAATCTCTTCTGTGGATTCCTTGCCCACAGCCCATCCTTGAAATGCTGCTAATCTCTAAGGCTCCATTCTTGGCTCCCAGTACTGAGGGTCATGTTGGGACACCAACCCGCACACCCAGCCCGGAAACGCTGGAATATCAGAGCAGATTACTGAAGTAGAGTGTGCCTGTAAGCCTCCATGCCTTTGAGTGGGGACTCTGAAATATTATGTGGTCCTGCCCCTTGAGGAACATGTTCTCAATTCCTTGGCAGAACAAAAGGATCCAAGGTGCTTGAGGACGTTCTAGAAGGAGCTGTGTTCACAGAGAGGTCCGATCAGCCAAGCCCAGAAGCTCTTCCAAGTTTCTGATCGCAGCTGGTGCTTGCCCTGGTCAATATCCTGCAAGAAAGACTGCCTCCATGTCAGGAAGAGGAAAGAAAGCACTGTGACTGTTTAGGGAGAAACTAGAGCCACCTGTGGGTGGGGAAAGGATGGGGTGGAAGGAGCTGGGATTTCTGTGTCCTGCTATCTTAGGTCAGGAGGTGGCTCAGAGTCAACTATTCCACGATTATCACCCACGCTCCGGAGCGTGGTGGCACACATGGCCAGGAGAGCCAGACCGGCTGTGTGCTTTTGGCGGTGGCAATGAAGGGTGTCTTCCCAAGATGAGGAACATTTGGCTCAGACTTTCCAGGAATCTCGCCTTGGCTTGGTGGCCCCTGGACGCTGACAGCCTGGTAGCCGGGCGTGGCTGCGGGTCACAGGCTTTGCTATAGTTATGGGGCTGGATTCTGTGCACAGCCAGCAGAAGCCATGATGAGCCGCCTACAGTGCTTCCTTGTGTGTAATGCTTCTGCCTTTGGAATTCAAATATTGTGCAGAAATGCAGGTTTATTGTTATCAATCCCATCTCCTGAAACTTGACAAATGCATTCTTATGCAGATAATTAAGAGATAATGTCAACTGAACAAAGCTCTGTCACTGAAATAATGGTTTCCTGCTGTGAAGTTTATGCCTCAGCAAAGTCAAGGTGTTTGTTCCCAAAGTATAGCTCCCTATCCCTTTGACAACTGTCTGTGACATCCTCCTTCATCCCCTCATCCCTCCTCCCCAAGTCGTGATTACAGCAGAGCCAGTGTCTGGGGACACCAGGTGGGGCTGAGGCTTCTCTTTGCTCAAGAGCCCTAGATCGGGACCTGCACTCTGGGCTTCCAACACAGGCGTTTCTGCTTCCCCTCCGTGGAAGTCACCTCAGGCAAAATGCCCCTCCTCACTCTGCCTTTATGTCCCCTCTTCTAACCTGAAAAGAATAACCTCTGACCCTAAATCCAAAGTTGAATGTAACACAATTGCTGGCATTTGGATAACTTAGGTTTTTAGCAGAATATGTATGTAATGTAGCCATTGGGTCTCATTTCTGCTCCGTTGTGATATCCTATATAATAAAAGCCTAATATGCTAACTATCTGGTTGACCAGTCGGCCATTCAACCAATCAAAGCATAATATGCTAATGAATGCTAAGGCTGCTCAACCGCTGGCTATGACCTGCACTGACCACCAAGGGGTAGATGCTGCAACCGCTAGGTTAGCTTGCTGCTGGGGTCCGGTCATTGGTGACTGAGTGAGACAGCTGGACATGCCCTGGTCCCTCCCTAGCTGGCCAACCTCCCACATCCCTCCCTGGCCCCGATCATGCACCAGTGGGGTCCCTCGGCCTGGCCTGCGCCCTCTCGCAATCCGGGGCCCCTCGGGGATGTCAGAGAGCCGGTCTCAGCCCCATCCCGCAGGCCAGGCTGAGGGACCCCACTGGTCCCTCGTATTTCTATGAGCAAATATACAAACGAGCTCACAGACTAAGTTAAAATGGACTTTGAAGGCATTAGAATTGGGCATCACTTAGAAGAACTAACGAAACTTGTGTCATGCAGGCTCTATCATGCTTTTCTTTTGTGTGATACAATAAGGAGTTAAGAAAGCATATTACCTCCAGTGCAAGGGTCAGAAATAGCTCCGGTCTTATCCAGGATTCTGTGCACAGCCAGTAGTAGCCAAAACAAGCCGCCTACAGTGCTTCCTTCTGTGTAATGCTTCTGCCTTTGGAATTCAAATATTGTGCAGAAATGCAGGTTTATTGTTACTAATCCCATTTCCTGAAACTTGACAAATGCATGAGGCTGGAGGTCTTCCTCTTCATTAAGCAAAAGCAAACATTTCATTAGAGCCCGACCCCTGCTGGCGCAGCTCAGTGGTTGAGTGTTGATCTATGAACCAGGAGGTCATGGTTCGATTCCTAGTCAGGACACATGCCCGGAGTTGCAGGCTCAATCCCCAGTGCAGGGCGTGCAGGAGGCAGCCGATTGGTGATTCTCTCATCATTGATGTTTCTATGTCTCTCTTCCTCTCTGAAATCAATGAAAATATATTTTTAAAATTTCACTGGAGGAGTGTAAGCACGCTCCCCCAGAGCAGGGGTAAATAGGGTTATGCATTGGGAGGAGTGGGCTGGTGGGCCTGGGGCGGGACACACACCTCTGGGGCCATCTCCAGCGAGGAGAGTGCGTGGCTTCTTGGGGAGCAATGTTGCAAAGATTCCAAGTCCATCTGTTCCAAATGCTCCATAGAGTTTTATTTCTAGGTGTCTTTTAATTATACCAATTGGCATTTCATTATCATAGGCCATAAGATGAATACCCCAATTTCTGCTCTGATGTGTTGGTGGTTTTTAAAGTAGAATCTGGCAACAGGCATGAAAAAGGGAAGGCACAGGGCTAGGAGATGAGACCAGGTTCTAGTCCCTGCTCTGCCCTCTTCCTGGTGACCTTGGGCGTGCCATTTCAACCAGGTCTTAACAAGAAGGGGGCACCTGGTGGTGTCTAAAGTATCCCCCAGTTCCACATCTTATTGTCCTGATACTCAGGGTTAGAGAGGATCATCTGGTAGAATTGTATTATTGATCCCGTGTTTGAAATATGATGTTTGAATTGAATCAAAATGTCCTTTTTCTTAAATTTACATTTCTCCCCAGATTTGTTGTGTGTATGATTAATCATTGGAAAAGAAGCCACAATTCCTGAAAGCTGATTATTAGAAAGGATCCCTTTCTTTAAGTAGAGAGTCTTTGAGGAGATTTCTCTTTTATTTTTTTAGCTTTTCCTAATTTGTTCTTTTCTTTTTTTATTTATTGACTTGAGAGAGACAAAAGAAGGGGGGAGAGGGGAGAGAGAGAAGGAGAGAGAGAGAGAGAGAGAGAGAGAGAGAGAGAGAGAGAGAGAGGAGAGAGAAAGAAAGAAAGAAAGAAAGTTTTGTTGTTCCACTTATTTATGCATTCATTGGTTGATTCTTGTATGTGTCCTGACTGGGGATCAAACCCACAACCTTGGTATATCAGGATGACACTCTAACCAACTGAGCTACCTGACCAGGGCCCCTAATTTTGTCTTAGGAGAAGAAGAGAAATGGAAATCAATGATTTGGATTGAGACTAACTCATGCCTATATTATAAAGCTTAATGTATTAACATTAATTTTGGAGAACCAAAGTTGTAGTGTTGTGTTTTTGAATACTACACTTCTCTGGGGCTAGTGCTTAAAATAATTATACTTAGAAAAAGATATTTTGGGGGAAACCCCACACCTGCCAAATGTAGGCATAATTGAGAGTTATATTTTAGGTTTTTATTTTGTGGCAGGAAGGATAGGGGATAATACAGAGATCTGAAGTTTTCAGGACTTAGAATTATTTATGTATGCTTAAGTTAGCTTCTTCTATGTGACAGAAAGAGGTACATCCTCTGAAAATAGAAGAAGAATGCAAAGCAATATCTCAGCTGAAATTGGGGAGGAGAAGTTGAAAAGAACTTTTATATAATAAAATGGGAGAAAGGGAGTGAGGATGCTCCTGAGAGCAAAGGACAGGGAGGAGGTAGAGGAGGGAGAAGAGGGAAAGAGACAACAGAATCAAGTGACAGTCTATTAAGAAAAATATTTCGAATAATCTTGTCTCTTGGTATATCAGGATGCTAATTGACTGCCACACCCTCAAAGATGGCGGCACCCACAGCCACAAGATGGCGGCGCCCAGTCCCCTCAGCCACGCCAGGGTGGCAGGCATGTGGCACAGCCAGGGCCACCTCCAGGTGGGCCCAGCCACTCTGTGCATCTGCCTCTGGAGTCCCCCAGTCCCCTCAGCCCCCCAGCTGCCCAGGGCCACCCAAGGCTCAGGTAACCAGGGCCAGCCGAGGCTTGCGCTGCTGGCAGTGGCAGCAGCAGAGGGGTGATGGGGGCGTCACCTTCCCCTGATCGCTGGGTCTCCTCCTGTCCCTGAGGGCTCCTGACTGTGAGAGGGGGCAGGCCGGGCTGAGGTCCCCCCCCTCCAGTGCATGAATTTTCATGCACCGGGCCTCTAGTGAATTATAATTTGTTATAACTTTGCTGGAATATAAACCCACTTCCTTTCATAAAGTGTCCTGAACATGTGTAGACCTTTAGTAAGCAGGGGATTTTGTTTGTTTTTGCTGCTGTTACTTTTTTTTTTAATCCTCACCTGAGGATATGGCTTTTTAAAATTGATTTTGAGAAAGAGAGAGAGAAAAACATCAATGTGAGCGAAACATCAATTGATTCCCTCCTGTACGCATCTGGACTGGGAATTGAACCCGCAACCTTTTGGTGTACGGGCCAGGGCACTGCTGTTACTATCTGTTGGGGGAGCCTCCTTTCCCCAGCTTTCTTTCCATGGGGCACGATGGCAAGCTGTACTCTTGCCCTGAATTGATGTTACTCATTTTGCCCCCAGGGTGGAGGGTGATGAACCGATTGTTGAATTTGGAGAGAAACCTGGCTTGTAGCTTTTCCTTCTTCTCTCATCCCTACCTCCCACCCCCATCATTTTGGGAGCGTCTCAGCAGAGAACCTGGCCATGGGCAGCCCTAGCAGTGAAGGCAGGGCTGACCATTCTCCAGCCATCCTTGTGACTCACTGGGTCAATGGCCCAATCCTGGGCTTCAACATTAGGAAGCCCATTGTCACCCATGACCAAGCCATACCTTCCAGAACCAATCTGATCAGTAATAAGGCCAACATTTTAATTCCCACCTTCCTGACCCCACATCTCTTTCAATTGGTCCAGACCTCAGGCAGGAAGGACAGAGGGGGAGACAAGTGAATCTCTTAACTCCATGCACAAGAGCCCATACATTAGCCCTGGCTGATGTGGCTCAGTGGATAGAGTGTCAGCCTGAGGACTGAGGGTCCCGGGTTTGATTCTAGTCAAGGGCATGTACCTCAGTTGCAGACTCTAGGCCCAGGAGGGGCAGGGAAGATCCTTTCTGAGCTCCCAGTGCCCTCCT
>NW_005360425.1:3729248-3731248 GCF_000412655.1 Myotis brandtii | reverse complement strand
CGGAGTACTTCCATCTGCGTTCTGGCTCTTCACATGGAGAGCATCATCTTATTTCCTACCATTGAAAACCAGGGCTGCTCCACCCAGACCCCCAAGGCGCTCTCCCCTCAGCCTGTACTCCCCACACTGTGACTGGGAAAGCAGCATGGTGGATGCCCTGGGGCCCAGGAAATATGCTAGCATTCCCTGATGGAACAACCAGTTCAATCCTCAGTACATATTGATGATATTATACTGGACTTGCTCAAAGGCTACAAACACACCTGCAACCATCATCATACTGATTCCAGGAGAGACATGCTGTTATCGCCACTTTACAGATAAGGACTCTGAGTCAGATAGGTGATGGCTCTGGAGCAGTAACCATGTGACAGGCACTATGTGGGCACCTTAAATAGAAAATTTCAACCCTCACAACAGAGCACACAGTACTACTCTTATCCCCATTTTACAAATGAGGAAACTGAGGCTACGAGCAGTTAGGGATCTTGTCTGAGGTCACATGGGCAGTAAGTGGTGGAGCTGGGCTCTAACCTGAGCACGTGACTCTGGAGCTCACTGGGCTGGACCATCCCCCTGTCTCCATGAAGAGGCCAAAATATGACACCATCATCTGTTCCCCAAAGGCATTTAGTCAATAAATAGTATCTTAAAGTAAAATTTATTTCTAACTAATAGTTCCTTAATTCTTGGGTTGGAAGGACAATCAAGATTTGTCATCAATAAATAGAAAACATTACGCAGTCTTAGTATTAGTTCAAGGGGAAGAATGACATGCTACATGGAATTCTGCATCTAACTTCATGTGCTATAAAGTTACTAATAAATGTTGAGATTATGATTATTATAAGGACAACTCAGGGGAAAGGCCCCTAGCCCAGGAGCTAGGATTTTGGTCTCAACCCTGATACTTAAGACAAAGACTCTCTCCTTGACCAAACCTTAGTCAAACTCCTCTGAGCACTCTTTTTGACTAGGTCTCAACCTTGGCTTTCTGTGTCTATCTCTGCTGAGCTAAATTTTAGCAAGAATTCTCCTAAATCAGTTCAACAAGAATCCCCTACCCTTATATCTGATCACGAGCTTTATCCCTCACCTTTGATCCTTATGTCCCTGCCTGTCTCTAACAAGACTTCCCCTACCCTTGACATCTCCTCTTAGTAATTTTTCATCCACTGAGCCCCTCATTTTTTTGGCTGTATTTGCCAAGTTGAACCCCATCTCTCTCTCCTGTTGCAATAGTCTTGAATAAAGTCTTTCTTACTGTCTCTCTATATAAAAGGCTAACCAACTGTCTGGCTGGCCGGTAGGTATGATGCGCACTGACCATCAAGAGGCAGATGCTCAATGTAGGAGCTGCCGGGCTGCCGTGACTTGGCAGTGGCAGTTCTCAGGTGATACACCCTGGAACCAGAGAGGAGGGAGCTCTCACACTCCGGGACATCTGGGGGGCGGGGGAGCAGATGTCAGAGAGTGGTTTCGGCCCAATCCCCGCAGGCCAGGCTGAGGGACCCCACCTGCCGGAGGGACCCCACTCACTCTGCATACGCCCTTTGAGCTGCGGCGCCGCCCCAGGTGCGGCCGGCCGGGGAGAGACCACGGGAGGTTGGGTCCAGGGTGTATCCAGCCCATCTAGCCCAGTTCCCCCTGGCCGGCCACCTTCTAATGAATTTCCTTTCAATGTGCACAAATCCGTGCACCGGGTCACTAGTTTTTAAATAAGTGTCAGAATAATTTTTTCTTGAACACTTCCTACCCCATTGACTGTGAGCAAGTCCTTTGACCTCTTTGCCCTTTACTTTCCTCCTCTGAAAACTAAGTTCAATAATTCCTGTTTGGGATTCCTCCCGGGGCTTTTGGGAGAATCAAGTGAGATACGAAATATTAATAATCCGTGTGAACTGTCAAATATTAAACAAACCTATGTATTATCTTTGAGAAAACCACCAAGAGCCGCAGATTTCTGTTCTGCTCTGTTGCGGGCCTTCCCCAGGCTGTGC
>NW_005360425.1:3702825-3729225 GCF_000412655.1 Myotis brandtii | reverse complement strand
CAGAAAGGATCTGGCAAAACGGGAGCTAGGTGAACTGTGCCAGAGCACCGAGCTCCACACGGCTGCCTGGGAACCTCCTGTACCCTCTCAGCATGCAAACTGTTGCAGTTCCCAAACCAAGGAAGATTTCACTGCCTCCGAAAGCGAGGTGTGATTGCACATTTCCCACACGGCTTCTGACGGCACGCACCGCACCACGCAGCCTGCTGAGGGAGTGGGTGTGCGTGTGTGTCTGCGTGTGTGAGTGTGTGTTTGTACTTGGAGAGGGTGTCTGTGAAATCGAAAGGGCCATATCGCACTCGCTGCAGCTCAGAACAGCCAGCACCTTCTGGGGAGCCCCAGCCTGTATTGACGCTGTGAGTTGTAACAGATAGCATTCTGGAATTAACGTGCGAATGTGTTTGCCGTGGGTGAGTGGGGAAGTTTGCTGGCTGTCGCACGCTTTCAGAAACAGTAGCCAAGCTTAAGCTTGCTGGAGTGGCCAGTTTAGCTCTGCCAGGGCACAATCATCTAGCCAGGAGGCACTTTTGGGGAAATTGCTTTAAGATCAGTAGCATATGAGGCCATTGTTGTTATCACTATTGGTAGTAGTAGCAGTAGCAGTTTTAGTGGTAGAATTTTTTTAAAATTTATCTTTATTGTTGAAAATATTACAGATGCCCCCCCCCCTTTTTCCCCATCTGCTCCTCCCGCCCCCAAGTGGTAGTATTTTAAGTGGGTTTTGGCAACTGTTCTATCATTCTATAAAGGTTTAACAACTTAGACTGATTTAAGAATCCAACATATAGAACCAAGGTGATCCTTCCTTCTTTCCTTCCCCTGTCCCTACCTGGTCTCTCTCTCTTCTCTTGAGAAAAAACATTGATTTCACATTCCTTCTTTGGACTAAATGACCCAAACCATATCTGGGTTCTAAGTTGTGACAAAGCTGTGACTCTTTAGTTCATTCAGCTATTCCTAGGTATGTTCAAGAGCGAGAAGAGTGGCCATAATGAGTTCGTGAGCCCATGCCATTGATGGGAAGGGAAAGCGACACGTTGGCCCTGGGCCACAAGCTCTCAGATGCCTGGAGCAAGGCCCACTCAGCCTGGCTGGCACTGTGGGGGAGTGGCTAGCTTCCTAATGGCTTTTGTGACCTCTTTGTATCCAAGGCTGAAGACCCTGGGAAACACTAGTTTCACGTCTCCAGGCTGAGGCGGCAGAGGTGGGCTTTAGAGATGCTAATTTGTGTAATGGCTTGGAGTTGATTGACAGGCAGCAGGACAATAAGCCCAGAAATGTGAATGAATCTGGCTGAGCAGAACCAAGCCGGGCCTCTGGGGTGAAGGAACGGAAGGTTTAGATTCCAGGGAAGCTGACAATTTGGTTTCAATTCAGATATCTGCAGTGAGAGCTCGGCACATAAATACTAAGCAGTTTAGACTTTTTTAAACCAGGGGGTCCATGGATGAGCTTTAGGGGGTCCCTGAAATGAAATGCAACATTTTATCTGTGGGTGAATTTTTCGGGAGAGAGGAGGCAAATGTTTCGTTAGATTGTCAAAGGCATTTGTGACTCCAAAAAGTGTTTTAAAACTCCAAAATGTTTAAAAGCCACAGGGCCCTGGATCTCCAGGGAGCAGGCTACCTCGGGAACAGGTCTGAATTGCCAAATCCAGGTGGGTCTGAAGCCCCCTAACACCCCATTAAATTTACTCCCCCGGTCTCCTAATTGCAGATTCATTGTCACCTTGTAGTGCTGCGGCATTTGACTCTCTTGAGTGCTCCCTGGAAACCCTCTCTTCCCTGTGTCAGTGACACTAATCTCCTGGATTTCTTTTTGCTTCCCTGGTTTTCTGGGTTCTTTGTCAGCCTTCTCCGGGGCTCCACTCTGCTCTCTTTGCTGTTCCTGTTTCCATGCTCTCAGTCACCTCGTCCCCAATCCCACTCCCTTGAAATTCCGTGTTATGGCATCCACAACCTTCCCTCACCCTCTGCCTACCTGTCCTGTCCAATCCAGCCACGTTTTAATATTAATAAAGTTAAAAACTCAGCTCCTCAGTCGCACCAGCTACATTTCAACTGCTCATTAGCCCACCTGTGGCTAGCAGCAAGCATCTTGGTAAATTGTAGGACGTTGCCATTATTGCAGAAAAGTTGAATGGGCAACGCTGGCCTAGCTAACTCTTGTGTGACCTTGGAAATTCAGGAAGCCTTTCCAGTCTCAGTTGGACACCCCTTTCCCCTGCACCCTTTCATCTGTACCACAAGGCTGGCGTACGTCTGCAAATGCTCCACTATCCTCCGCTAAAGGGCCACACTTCCTTGGCTCAGCATCACCAGCACCCGGCTCAGCAAGCGTTTGCTGAATGAATGAAGTTGTGACAAGCTGAAGTGAGAAGCATAACCATAGCCCTCCCTCTACGTTATCCGCACCTGCAGCAAGTCAGCTGGTGGGGTGTGTTGGTTCCAGTTGGCCTACTGTGCAGGAGAGAGGAGAATGTGATCATAAGACTGGAAACAAAGAGAAAGAGGCCTCTATATTTCATTGGCTGGTGCAATGGAGATGGCCAAAGGCAACTGGGGAGCAGTTTTGGGTTTTTTCTGCACATATAATCATGATCTGAGATTCTGGCCAGCTTGGTGTCCTTCTCTCCTAAGCAGATGATTTATACACTCAGAGAGTCATGGAATCTTAGAATTAGAAGAGACCTTAAAAGTATTGTCCATCGGACCTTTACCCGATGAATCCATCTCTGCAACAGGGGCCTCTGCTTGGTCACATCCTCCAGGGTCAGGCGATTTCCTTTCCAGGCAGCTATTTTGGTAGAAAGTGTTTCTAATATTGAGCTGTAATCTGCCTCCTTGTATCTGCAGCCCTGGGCCTGGCTCTACCTTTGGATGCACAGAAAATGCATCTGTCCCTCTTCTACCTTTAAAAGCAACCTGTGGGTACAGACATTTGTCCCTCCTTCCAGGGACCACTGGGATTTCAGGGTTGGATACCTCACAGAGAGTTAACTTTTATTAAACCAATGATTTCACAGCTTCCTACTTCCTTACTAATTCCCACAGAGGTGTGAATCAGCAAACTTTTCTCTTCATGGAAAGGCACTATAATATTTTACCCCTTAAATGCTTTTTACGTATGGGAACTAGAGTCAGGTTTTGGCTGGGATGCATGTTCAGGGAGGGAGCTGAAATGACAAGTGAATCAGACCTCCTTGAGAGGGACCCTGAGATGGAGAGTAGATGTGGAATGGTTCATTGACATTGCCCAAGTGGAGGCAGGTATGTCAACACCTCATAGTTGATATTTTATTATTTATAGATTATAATAATAGCAGCAGCAGCAATCAATAACTTCTACTAAGAGCATTCCACGAGCCAGGCAGGGTCCTGAGCTCTTTATATATATTACATTTTCCAGCAATCCTATGTACTATGTCTTATCATTATCCCCACTTTGCAGATAAGAAAGTTGAGGCAGAGAGAGTGAGTGTTCTCAATCTTGATTGGTTAGCTTCCTATTTCCCAATTATTCATGTGATTTCCTAGGCTTGTCATGTGCACAAAATGTATCATGCTCTAACAGATCACATTGACCTTCAGCTGACAATGCTCAAGTCACCGAAATGCTCACAGCATCCCTGTGAGGTGGGGTTTATTAGTTCCATTTAATGGTTGAGAAAACCAAGGCCCAGGGGAATTGGGAGGCTTGTCCACTACAGAACATCTAAGTGGTGAGAACTGGAACTCCAACAAGAATTCCAAAACTCCCCTCCTAGTGCTCTTCCCACTACACCACCGCAGCTCTCCAAACGAAAGCAGGTCCCCCTCTGTGACCATCATTTACAACATATTTTGCATCTATATTTCATCCCCTTTCTAAGACAGTAGGGCAGGCAACTGGCTCTAATATCATATGCATAAGAAGATGGTGAGGCTGGGCCTAGGACAGAGGTGGTCTAGCTTCATGCCCAGGAATTTCTGAAGACTCTTTGACCTACTCAAGAGCCAGCAAGGTACAGCATGGTCCCAGGTGCAGCCAGAGCCTTCCAAAGCGAGGGCTTTGCTGTGATGGAAAGCACACTCAGGGCCGCTGGACAGGTGTGAGCGCTCAGAGACCTGAGCTCCTCCCTTTGAGTTCTCTGTCTCCTGGTCCTTTAGACCTGCTCCTCCTGAAGCCATGTTGCCCTGGGCTGGCCTCCTGGGCTCTGCTGCTCTTCACTAAGCCCTACAGGAGGTCTCCCAGCAGGGGATTTCCCCCAGGGCAGGAGGGCTGGCTCTGGAGTCATGGAGAGGCCTTGGGTTCCTCTTTCACCCCCAACTCTCTATGAACACAGACAAGTACTTTATTGTCCTTATGCTTCAGGTTTTTCAGAGCTAAGACAAAGACCATAATTTGCTTTTCTTGCAGGGCTGTCAGAAGGTTCAAATGAAATACAATATTCATTTGTTCATTCATTCATTCAGCAGATAGACAGTAAGTGTCAGCTAGGTGCCGGCACTCTTAGGTGCTGAAGATACATCAGTGAACAAAACGAAGTCCAATCTTCATGGAGCTTCCATTCTGGAAGGGGCTACAGATCCAAAAAAGCACACAAAGAAGAAAAAAATAAAGCAGGGACAGAATATGACTGGGGTGCTATTTTATAACGGTGGTCAGATAAGACTTCTGTGAGGCGGTTATATTTAAGCAAAGAACTAAATGACGTGAGGGAGCCAGCCAGGTGCCTGGGGCGAGAACCGGTCCAGCCAGGGAAGGGCACGTGCAAAGGCCCTGAAATGGGAGCAGGCTTGACCCATTCAAGGACCCACCGGAAGCCAGGTGGCTGGAGCAGAATGAAGGAAGTGGGAATGTAGAAGATGAGGTCAGAGAGGTAGCCTGAGACGGGATCATAAAGACTCACATAGCACAGAAGACGATATGTGATTATTTGTGTGGGGATGATCTGTAGCCCAGACCACCTTCCGAACACTGGGTACCTCCCACTCTGGCCAGCTCAGGTAGAGTTCAAAAGATGATGGCCAAAGCCCCATGGGGCCCTAGGGCTGATTTGACATGTAGGTTGGATCCTGGGTGCAGCAGCTGCAACTCGTTCAATTCATACAGAGAATCAGGGTCCAGTTCCAAGATAGCCTCTGAGCCCTTCTGCAGGCAGGGAGCTCCATGAGAGAGGGAGTGATTTTTTCCTCTGGTTCCTGCTCTGCCACTGACCCTGTTGATCACCCTCATTTCTACCGACCGCACTTCTGATTTATCTTGTAGTTATGATCCTTTGTCTGCCTTCTGGGGACTCGGCAGGCAGGTACGCCTCAGCTCCGTCTCTAGACCTGAGGAATTTACTCCGCAGCTCTGAGCCACATGCTTGGGAAGGATGCACAACGCCGTAGGCTGGTGTGCACGGTGCTCTACGGGATACTGGGGTGGCCTTTTATGCTCAACCTTGTATGTACACGGGTGCTTGCAGCATCCCCTGCCTTGACAACACCATGCGATGACATGAAAGATGGTCTTCGAGAGTAAAGCATGCTGGTACCCACGCTCCCCAGAACGAGTGTTTCATGCTACTGTGGCCCTTTCCAGTCCTTTGTCACGCGCTGACATTATTGTTGTATTCGCCAGCGCAGTGCAAATGTGTGGCCTGATTCTTCACTTTGCTTTCATACCAGTTCCCGTGTCTCTGCCTGGTCTTCAGAGTAACCATTTGTAAGACTTCACGGTGCTCGTGTGAGGTGCCCACCCTTCTCGTGAGCATGTGGGCTTTCCCCCTGGCTTTTTCCTTTTTAATTAATTGATTTTCCAATTACAGTTGACATACAATATTATATGAGTCTCGGGTGTACAGCACAGTGATTAGACATTTATGTACCTTACCGAGTGATCGCCCCGATAAGTCTAGTACCCATCTGACACCATCCGTAATTATTGCAATATTATTGACTATATTCCCTATGCTGTACTTGACTATACTTATAACAAGCAATTTGTACTTCTTAATTCCTTTCATCTTTTTCACCCATTGCCCCAATACCCCTTCCATCTGGCGACCATCCCCCCCCTGGCTTTTAAGAAACAATTAAAAAAAATAAGAACAAGTCACGCCACCCTGGCCAGTGTGGCTCAGTTGGTTGAGCATCGTCTTGTACTCTGAAAGGTCTCTAGTTTGACTCCCAGCCAGGGCACATGCCCAGGTTGTGGGCTCAATCCCCAGTAGTGGTGTGTACAGGAGGCAACCAATCAATGTTTCTTTCTCTCTCTCTTTCCCCACCCCTCTCTCTCCTTCCCCCTTTCCCTCTCCCTTTCCCTTCCGCTCTCTCTACAAATTAATAAAAACATATTTTAAAAAATAAGCCATACCCCGTTTGCCAGGAGCACATTCCTATTAAGATAAACCCTGAAAAGCTGTGGTGGTCCCAGGCTGAATGGACCCCAAATGCCTGACACTGGCTGTGCTGATTCAAGGAAGGACATGTGTAAAGAATCCCCTCCAACCTCAGTGTCTCCAGGCAGTCTGCTCATGTGACCTAAACTCTTCCCAGTCCTAGTAAGCTCGCCAGGGGCACTGGTGGTTAAGTTAATAAATCGTAAGACTCCGAGCTGCGTGACAGAGAGAGGAAAACAGTAAAGTAGAGTAGAAAAGGGAGAGAGGCAAGCGAGGAGCCATTCCCAGGAGAGGGGGAACTTGCCCACAGTTCTGCTCGGTGTCTCAGCACAATCACTTGGTGCTTTAAAGAAAACTTCAATGACGCAGACATAAGTCTAAGAGCAGCGTGCATGTAGGACTAACAGCCAGCTAGAGCCCTGGGCCAGGTCCTGGGGAAATCCAGCCCGAAAAAAGGATACACCTGCCCTGTTCCCAGGAGAATCTCCTAGAAGCGAGGGAGCCGGAACACACGGGAAGGCGCAGGGGGCCTGACAGTGAGCCATTTGTGTGTGGTGTGTTCCCTGACTTCTTTATCTGAAGCCCCCCACCCCCACGCCCCACTAAACTCTCCCTCCCTGCGCCAGGCCTGCAGGGAGCTGGGGTGGCGGAGGGCAGCCATTGTGCGGCCAATTAAACAAGAATGCTCCGATCTGACAGTTCCACTGTGAAAGTTTTCAAATAGTGTTCGGAATGTTTACATAATTGTTCCAAAGAGGCTTTTTCAATGTACCTGTTTACACTCCTTACTTTTGGAAATTCTTTCAGCAATCAGGCCTTGGAGGGCTCTCAGCCCGTACTTGCCACCCTTGATTGCTGAGGGAGAAATGAAAGGCCTGTCAGTGAATCGCTGGGAAAACATCCCCTAATAAATGCCCTCTAATGAGGGGGCACCGAGAGCAGAGAGGAAGAGCTGGGGGCCCGGGGAAGTGGGGACGGTCACAGTTTTGTTGCAGAGCCATTTGGCAAAGGCAGCGCCAGACACCGCGTCTTTGTGTGCAAATTTCCCACCAGGGCCAAGCGACTTTCCACAATTTAATTAAGTGGCTTTCGAGGCCCGGAGTTGGCCTAACAAGCTACTCTTCGTGAATGAAAGATTTGTCCCCAGCAGTGGGGGCCAGCGGGAGACAGAGCGGGCAGCAGTCACAGCTGCCTCCGGCCGACTTAACTGCTCGCGCGGCCGCCCGCCTGCCCAGAGTGACTGGGGAAGGCAGGGCGCGGGGCGGTGGTGGTCCTCCTGGGACCGGGCTCACCTAGCTCGGGGCAAATATGCCATCCACACGCCCAGGATCACAACCAAACCGGCTCTATCAGGCCTGGCGAAGAGGCATTTAAATTGCAAATACTGAGCTGGGGAGGATGACAGCCCGGCCAGGGATCCGCACTGCAGGATCCATAGAGACAGACCTGGGGGGTCGGAGGGAGAGGAGGTGAGAAACACAGGAGCTGGCGGTTAGGAGGCGGGAGAAGTGGGCATCCTCCTCGGTAGCGAGACTTCGGCAGGCGTGCACCCGGGATGGAGCCCTGAAACTGGTGGGCTGACTTGGCCCCTTGCTCGTCCCTTCTTTCAGCTAAGGGGCCAGCTGCCGTTTCTCTAGCAGCCACCCTGCGGGGAGAGAGGCATCCCCTCACCTTAGAACAGTGGTTCTCAACCTTCTGGTCCTTTAAATACAGTTCCTCATGTTGTGACTCAACCATAAAATTCTTTTCATTGTCACTTCATAACTGTAATGTTGCTACTGTTATGAATCGTAATGTAAATATCTGATATGCAGGATGGTCTTAGGCGACCCCTGTGAAAGGGTCATTCGACCGCCAAAGGGGTCTCGACCCACAGGTTGAGAACCGCTGCCTTAGAACAAGGCAGGTTTTCTAGAATGACCGCCCACCCCCCCAAAAAAGCTGGGCGTGCGGACCTGCAGGAGGAAGGGAGGGGCAGCCATCGCTGTGAAATGTCCCCGCAGCTCTAGGTGTTAAGATCTGGGGTCCCTCACAGCCACTTTCCAGTGGCAGGTTCACAGAGCTTTTCCCTCTGACTGTATTTTTAGAAGAAATTATGATGACAGTTGTTAGGTCTCAGGCAGGCAGGCAGCACATTCCATTACAAAGTTAGCATGAAATCAATATGTAAATAACCCTTTCTAACTGGCAGCTATTTTTGAAGGCAGAACGCACCTGATGCTGCAGGTTGGTTCCAGTTCACTTTAAATACCTCCCTGTCCTCCGGGTCTGTGGATGTGCTCACGTTCCGAAGAGCCTTGCTTCCCTTTTCGCTCGGTCTTTGCATCACCCTGGAGAGTGGTCACGCCGCCGCGAGCCTGGTCCTCAAGCCTCCTCCGTCAGTTAAAAATCAGATCGACAAGACCCACTGCAGGCTGGGAGCATTGGTCCGCCTTCGGCCTGGTCATTTTTCAAAACCATGGGTTGCTCCAGGGAGGGGAGGGGTGGCAGAAGCCTTGGCTATCCGTGGAAGGAATGAAAGGAGAGGAAAGCCCAAGATGGGGAGATGAGGGTTGAATCAAAATTCAGACAGTCACTGCCAAAATAGAAGGCAGTGCCAGGGCAGCAAAGGTCAGAGGATCCCAGCCAGGGGCGGGGAAGGGAGGCGGGGTGGAGAACCAGGCTAGAACTGTGGCTGCAACTTGGTGGGAACAAGCTGATCTCAAGGTACATGAGAGTGAGTAGGGTCTGAGGCCAAAGATCTTTTATAGTCCCTCCTCATTAGTGACAGTTCAAGTTGCTTGATTTTTAACTAGCTGTGCTATGTGCATCTGTATTAAAAGCAGAAAGACCTTGAGAATGTTCTGTACTAGGTATGGATGGTGCCAGAGAGCCCAGTGTGACATATGTTTTTGTGTGTGTGTGTGTGTGTGTGTGTGTGTGTGTGTGTGTGTGTCTATTATCTGAACTCAAGCTGGGTCTGCAAATAATAATGATTGCTATGATTGATTGAGCACCTACAACTGGTCACTTGCTGTTCTATGCGTCTTTACGTGCTTGTTCAATTCTAGAGTCTTTCTTACAGCTGAGCTGACTCGACCTTCCTCTGACATATGCCCCATGGACTTACACCCCAAGGCTTCCTCTTCCCTGGTACTGGCAAGACAGGAGTGTCTTCCTCTGAGCCTTCTCTTCTCCGGGCGAAATACTTCCCATCCTTCAATTACTGGAGGCCCCTCCCCAGGTCAACTCCACTGATCCATGTGTTATCTCCATGTTCTGCCATTTGGCGAGCCTCTGGGAGGAACCTGGGTCAGATCTTCCTTTTGTGTGTCTAGCAGTAAATACCAACTAAGCATCTCCTGGCTGGAAAGGATGCACTGGGGTGAGGCTTTAACCATCCTGGTGCCATGTAGGAGTAGCCCAAGGGAGGAGGCTCTCCAGGCAGAGGGAACAACATGTGCTAAAACCTCATCACAGGTGAACAAATTCTACTCTTAATATGAAAAGAAAGAAAGGACCAAGTAAGCATAGTCCTACAAATGGATCCTCTGGTTCCAGAGGTTACCCAGAATCCTGGAAATTTGAGGCAATCACTCATGGAAGCACTCAAATTGTTGTTATAGGTGTGACTCAAACACAAACATGTTGTTGCTGCCATTTGGGTGAACCATACAGGAAAGTTTCGTCAAAAATGTCCGTGGCTCCACAGCCTACTTGGCACTAGGTGGGGTCATCATCATCTTGGTGCCCGGGAGATATGACAGGGGTGATGAGCCTGTGGATTTAGTCTTCCTCAATGAGGGACAGCGGGATTGGCCTTTCTAGCTCTGCGTGTACGCTAGCTTGTCTTTCTCATGATAATCATTTAAAACACTGAGTACAACAAGAGTGGCTTCAATATCTGAGGCTGTGTTATCTGTAGTAGCAGAACATACACAACTGCTCAAACACAGGGCAATGGCTAAGCTCATCACGGTCGAATGGTTGGACGGTTGCTTAGGCTTTTAGATTAATAAAGAGAAAAAACAGATTCCCAGCAAGGGCCACTCTCTGGGAAGAGAGTATGGCATTTGCATGTCTCCCCATGTCTGTGGGTCTTCTCTGGGGACCCTGGTTTCCTCCCACACCCCAGAGATGTGTATGTGAGGTGGATGGATGTGTCTACATTGTCCCAGTCTGAGAGAGGGAGAGTGTGTGTGAGTGCACCCTGAGATGGAAGGGTGTCCTGTGCAGGATGGTGCCTACCTTGTGCCCTGAGCTGCTGGGAGAGGTTCCCGTGACCCTAAACTGGAATAAGTGGGTTGGAAAATAATGATCTTATTTGTTTTCATTAATCTTTCTTAAATGTATGTATAGCTCACATTTATTTCAATGTTTAATATTAGAAGCATTTTACGTCTTTATTTAGAAGTTTGGTGATATTTTTGTGGCCGGAAATATGCCATAGGAACTTAACTCTTGTTAATATTGATTAGTCAATGGTAAAATTGATTTTGTTATGCATCGTTCTGCTTAAAGTCACAGTTTCCAAGAACCTATTGTCGACATTAAGTGAGGACTTACTGTATGCCTGCATTTGGATGAGGACTGGAGGGGGACATATGTAAATGGGGAATAATTGTTATGTAGGAGCAGAGGTGATGGGTAAGGTTGTCTTTTCATAGGTTAAGTGTTATTACATTTTTATTTTTTAAAAAATAGTGGGCTTTTGAAAACCAAGAATTTTCTTGGAGACAAAAGAATAAATACAAACATAATATCTCCAGGCTTACCCAAAAGGGTTTGGGACCCCTAATGGGAACAATCTGTCAATTATGATACCAAACCAGTAGGCTGAGAAAAGTTGTCATCATCAGACTAGTGATGACTAGGAATCAATTATGTAAATATTTTCTCTGGAGGTTGAAAAGTCTGAGTAATTTTGTGATGGTACACAATAGTACTATTCCTATGAAATCTTGGTTTTCCTTATATTTGGTTTTCCTTATATTTAACGTTATTCTTTATAGTTTTTATCTTTTTAATTGTAGTGAAAAAAATAATATAAAATTTATTATCTTTATCATTTTAAATGTACAATTCACTAGTGTTAAGTACATTCGCACTGATGTACAACCGATCAACAGAACCTTTTCATCCTGCAAAACTAAAACTCTGTACCCATTTAACAATGACTTCCCATTTCCCTCCCTGCCCTCAGCCCCTGCACCATGGCTCTACTTTCTGTTTCTATGAACTTGACAACTTTAGAAACCTCCTATAAGTGGAATCATACAGCATTTTTGTGTCTGGCTTATTTCACTTAGCATAATGTCCTCAAAGTTCATTCGTGTTGTAGCATGTGTCAAATTTTCTTGCTTTTTGAAGCTGAATAATATTTTTAGATACTATATTGTTTACCCATTCATCCATTGATGAATGTTTGGGGTTGCTTCCACTCCTTGGCTGTTGTGAATAATGTTGCTGTGAACATGGATGTACAAATATCTCTTCAGCATGAAGGTATATTATGTTGCTCCACTGATTTGGACGCTCCTTGGGAAATCCTGTTCTTCCATTTGCCCACTGCTCGCTCCTCTGAGCCTGAAAGTCTATAAACTCTAAGGATTATCTTTAGTTAATCCCTGGCCCTCAAGAGCTCGTCCCGAGGCTTGTTCCAGTTGGCGAGAGCTGATCTTTAACTCCAGTGTCAGGAAGTTATCTTCTTCCTGGTGCTTGCCTGTTTATAATGTTGTTCGTTAAGAAGCCATCCTCAGTGCTACCGCCAATATCTGAAGAAGGTGCTGGAAGTTTTACAAAATAAAATGATGGCCTTAAAACAGCTTTCTGTTTCCAAAATGTGATTCGGACTTTGTGGCTAATCTATCCTACACTTGCCGTATATTGAGCTGATTCTACCACTTGCTAACTAGGTTTTCAATGATTTGTGATGTATGATAATTCATCTGGTGCAAGATTCATAGTTATTTTTATACTGTTTATGAATTAAGAGGCTGCTAAACAAAATAATCCTATAAACAAAATTACATTGGGGGGAGGGGCAGGATGTTTCTCAGCTGCTTAAGGGGACAAAAAATATTCAAAGATATTGACAGTTAAATTTGCATATAACTGCTGTACTAATTAGAAATATAAGTTCATCTACTAATTAAAGTAACATTAGAACTTCTACTTAGAAATATTGTTTAACAAAGTACATACCTAAATTTAGCAAAATTACATTTCTTTTCCTTTGCAATTTAAATAGAAAAAATTTCCACTTCTTGCTATAAGTTCCTGGAAATATTATTCAATGAATTATTGTAAAGTAGATCATATTTACCAATTAGAACAGTGTAAATCTTTCATCCAACAAATATTTTATCGAGCACCTAACATATGCCAGACGTTGTGCAAGGCACCAAATGAAATACACAGTAGACATGTTAAGATCCCTGTTCTCCTAGAACTTACTCTTAGTGGATGGAAGACAGATAGTTATAGACAAATAACAGCTCAGTGAATAAGATCATTTTAGATAGCGAGAAGTGTTATAAAGGCATGGGGCACATGACAGTGTGCATGGGGTCTTGCCACTTCGATTAGTAGTCAAGGGGGATCTACTTGAGAGAGTGACACTTGAGCTGATACTGGGTCTAGAGACAGACAATGGTGTGACGAGCTATGGGTAGAACATTCTAAGGCAGCGGTTCTCAACCTGTGGGTCGTGACCCCCTGGGGGTCGAACGACCCTTTCACAGGGGTCGCCTAAGACCATCGGAAAACACATATATAATTACATATTGTTTTTGTGATTAATCACTATGCTTTAATTATGTTCAATTTGTAACAATGAAATTGGGGGTCACCACAACATGAGGAACTGTAGTAAAGGGTCGCGGCATTAGGAAGGTTGAGAACCACTGTTCTAAGGCAAATGCTCTCAGATGGCATAAGGAAGAACAAGGTACACTGCAAAGGACAGAGAGTTCAAGGACCAACAAGACTGGTGTGACTGGAATATAGTGAGAAAGTTGGAGAGTGGCGTGTGCGAGAGTTGAAGACATGGACAGGGGCTGACTAAGTGATAAGGCTGAGGTGAGCAATATCGTATTCTAAATGCAATGGAAACCATGCTGTGGGTTTAAGCAGGGCAATGACATGCTCTGGTTATGTCTTACAAAGACATTCTTAGGGCTTTGTAGACAACAAGTGTTCAAAGGCAAGAGAAGGAGCAACTCTTGTACCTGACCAAGGACAGGTACATGAAATAAAGTCAGGAGCATGTGGAAATTAAGGGTAATTCCAATTAGTTATTTTGTGGGTTTTTTTTTCTTGCTTTGTCTTTCTCTTTCTGAGCCCAACATGCCCTAGGGCAGAGGTTCTTAACCTGGAGGTTGCAACAGACTCACCTGGGCAGGTGTCTGTAAGAAGGATGTCCAGTCTCACCAGATGGTCTGGGGTGAGGTCTGATCATATTGGTTTGTTGGCTGGTTTGTTTGACCGATACGGGTGATTGTGTTGCAAAAGGTGATGGGTGGATTGTTGTATAGAACTAAGAAGGGACTGCCATAAGGAACTCTCAGTGCAACAGTGGAGACCGGACGCTCTACACAATCAATTGTGACACTAGTTATAAAGAAATCAGGACTGGTACTGGTGGGAGGAGAGCTTCCCACCAGACAAAGGGCTCCTCATGTTCAGGGGTTGGGGACATGCTTGACAGTGAGGAGGGGTCAAGGCCTGATTATGGGAGTTTTAGCACCAGAGCTTAGTTGATGATAATCAATGGAACCAGTTCATCCCTCGACTGCCTATGTCATAAATGACTGGCTGTCCCTGGCCCTTCAAGCCAGGGGTACAGAGAATGGGGAGGAGACAGCCTCGAAACAAGCTGAAGAGCAGGGCCACAGTGGGAGGCGGGGGAGGATTTGAGGTGGGACTTCACTAATCCGAGCCACTCTCTGGCTCCTACATCTTACCAAGTCTGAATCAATGAGCACCATTTCTGGCTAAGTCATCTTTTCTTTGGGCAAATTGGTTATCAGTGCGATAAAATAGGATCCGTGCTCTGGATTTGCAGGCAAGCTAAAAAACAAAAGTCTCATTTCTCAGGTATTCATGTGCTATACTGGCCCTCAATAATACAACTCCTAGAGGGGGGAGGGATGGGGAAGTACATAGAGGATCTGGGTTCTCTTCATTAAACTTTCATCATGAGTTGAGGAACAGACTAAAAGAATTTGGGATGGGAAGGAAGGGGTGTAGAAGTGAGAAAATGATGGTTTTTACCTACCTGCACTGCTTTACTCAGTTTTTTTAAAAAAACAAACCCCTAAACTTATAAAAAGATCAACCCCAGGGGTGAGTATTTGCCTTCCAAAAGGGTTCCCTAAGGAGTTTCTTTAAATTGCAAGGGCTCCCCAGAGCCTTCATTATTGTGAATCATTAAGTGGAAAAGATACAGTGAATACAGGTCTGGGAGCCACTCGGAGCCGAGCACTCCTCCCAGGTCAAGCCTGGTGCTCCGCGTTCACGGACTGTGTGGAATATGGGTCATCCGGCGGAGCTCCCGCCTGTTTCTGAGCTCCCTGCTATTACCACTGGCCTCCTCATTTGGCCTCTGCATCTTGTGGAAGACGCCAAAGCACTTGACATTTAAAATTTATCAGCAAAGTTTAAAAAAAAATCTAATGTGAATTAAACGGGATTTTTAATCCCCTCAACTGTTGCCATCAGTATAATCACTAACAGAATGAAATCAGAATCAGTGAAGGAAAATATTAATCATGCATTTGCATCTATTAAATATAATGAAAGAATGAGTAGGCTGGGTGCTCAGGGGTGATTTTCTAGCGTTTATGAGGAAGGCGGCTATGGGTCACTGAGAGAGAAGGGTGACACTCAGGGGAGTCTGTTCCCTTCTCACCAGCTCTTGTGCCCCCACAGTCCACACAGGCCCAACCTGCTTAAGGATGCTGAGGCAGAGAGATAGTTCGAAGCCCTGTGACTTGATTTGGATCATATAAGAACTTGCTGGAGCCCTAGCCAGTTTGGCTCAGTGGATAGAGTGTCTGCCTGTGGACAGAAGGGTCCTGAGTTCGATTCTGTCAAGGGCATGTACCTTGGTTGCAAGGCTCAGTCCCCTGCACTGGTCAGAGTGCGTGATGGAGGCAACCAATTGATGTCTCTCTCATCGATGTTTCTCTCTCTTGTCTCTCCCCTACCCTTCCACTCTCTCTCTAAAAAAAAGATTAGTTCTTGCTGGAGACTTTGGGACTTTGAGTCTCTGACTTTAAAAAAGGAGACGTGCAGAGTAACTCCCCACCCACCCTCTGGGCTGGGAGTTCATCTCTCAATCTATGAAACAGATCCACTGCTGGGGACCAAATCAGATAGCAGCTGACGCCCAGGAGTGGGGGTGACAGTAGGTCTGCCTTCAGCAAAAGACAAGCCCTAGTGTTTAAAAGCATGAACTTGGCATTGAAATCGACCTGCCTTTTATTAGCTGTGCAACTCTGGGAAGGTTCTTTGAACTCAGCTTCAGTTTTTTCATCACTAAAATACGGGTAACAATAGTTGCTGCAAAAATTAAAATGAATAATAAATATAAAGCACTTAGTTAGCTCAATGCCCTGCTCCTAGTAAGCACTCAACAAACATTTTTTAAATATATATCTTATTGATTTTTTACAGAGAGGAAGGGAGAGGGGTAGAGAGTTAGAAACATCGATGAGAGAGAAACATCCATCAGCTGCCTCCTGTACACCTCCTACTGGAGATGTGCCTGCAACCAAGGTATATGCCCTTGACCGGAATCGAACCTGGGACCTTTCAGTCCGCAGGCCGACACTCTGTCCACTGAGCCAAACTGGTTAGGGCAACAAACATTTTTTAAATATTCCCCATACAGTTTCTCTTTGGACAACACATTGTCCTGAATGCCTTATCTCACCTAACATTTCAGTCTCTATTGGCCTGAAAGCCATTGTCTTTAGATCTCTCATCTGCATTTCAGACCTAACTGCATGCTAAACAGAACCCATGAGTGCCTCAGACTTAGCAAGTCCATAAGCGAATGGGGCATTTCTCCAAACCCAACCTTCCTTCTCTAGTTCCTAGCACATAAAGGACACCACTCTTCCCCCAGTCACTCCAGCTGGGCCATTGGAAATCATCCTCTTTGACTTCAACCTTCCCCATCATGCAAATCAAATTAGGTTCCATAACCTGGTGATTCTCCCTGCTAAATAGCTCTCAAGTCCATGCTTTCCTCTTAGCAATTTATTCCTAGACCAGGTCTTCAGTCTTATCTCCTCAAATTCAACTCTCCCAGGGCTCAGAGAGGGATTTTCTGAAATCATCTATTTGACCATTTCTGTCCTGCCTACAATGTTTCAGTGGTTCACAGAGTGGAATCTAATCTCTTTGGCATGGGTTCAAGACCCTTCATGGCTTGTCCCCTCTGACCTCTCCAGCCTTGTCTCCTGCTGATTCTCCCTCCTTCCTCAGGGTTCCTTAAGAGGAAATGATGGCATGAGTCTAACCCTGGGTTTTTGGGGTTTTTTTGTAAAGGCAGAGTTAAAAAGTGGGACTTTCTTAACCAGATATTTTTTAAAATTACAAAAGTATAATAACATTTATTTATTTGCCATTTAAAGGACTATTTGAGTACCTACTATGGGCTAGGCACTGTTCAAACACCGTAGATACAGTGATCACATAAAACAACATCTCTTTCCTTGTGGAGTTTCACTACTTATTGCAAGAGCCCACAAACAGCCATGGAACTGAATGGAAAAGTCCAGCTGTGGGTTCAAGTATATAAAAATATGAAAATATTATGAAAGTGACATGTGAAAACAGTGAAGAAACATGGATGACTCAGTATGTGATATTAGGATAAATGGCTTGCTCTTTGGGAAAAACATTAAGTTGGATCCCTGCCTCACACCATATACCAATAACATTTCTAAGTAGATTAAAGGCTAAACATTGAAAATAGGCTTCTGTCTTTGGTCCCATAAATTGTAATCAACCCCAATTTCTGTCCTTGCCCTCTTTCCACACCAAGGGCCACAAACTCAGATGCTAACAAGGACCAGACAGTCTTCTAAAAAAGCAAACAAAATAGTCTTGCAGGGTAACCTGGAAACTTAACAGGCTTAAGCTGACCTTCTCTTTACTCCTCCCTTATAGCACACTGCCATGCCTTCCATGCTTCCTTCCTTCTCCAGTATTTCCCAAATGTCATCTTTCCATGCACACTCATTCACACATTCCTGCCAATATTCCTAATCTCATTTCTTCTCTGGTTTATATTTTTTATACTACTTATCCCCATCTAACATATGTATTTTTCTTATTTATTGTGTTTGTTGCCTATCTCCCTTTGCTAAAATGTAAGCTCATGAAGACAATTATTTTTATGTGTTTTGTTCACTGTTGTATCTTCAGTGCCTGGAATAGTGCCTGGCATAAAGGAATTACAATGAAAGATTGAATGAATGAATGAATGAATGAGTTTATACTACTTATCCCCATCTAACATATGTATTTTTCTTATTTATTGTGTTTGTTGCCTATCTCCCTTTGCTAAAATGTAAGCTCATGAAGACAATTATTTTTATGTGTTTTGTTCACTGTTGTATCTTCAGTGCCTGGAATAGTGCCTGGCATAAAGGAATTACAATGAAAGATTGAATGAATGAATGAATGAGTGAATGAATGAATGAATTGTGGTTTTATCTTGTACAACCATGAAATTTCCTAGAGGTCTTATGTTTTATCTTTAAAAGGAATCCATAATTTTGAATTCTACTCTAGAATATATCCAATTTTATTTTAATGGTAAAAGATATTTTGTATTGTTCCCCCTATCCTCCAACCAAAATTTCAAGTAACATCGATGCTCCAGGTCTTGTGGCCTCCTATACACCTGGCACACCGTCACACTCCCCACCCTACTCTCTGTCTTGCTCTTGCCTTGACATTTGCTGTAAATGAAGAAACCAGCTGTTCCAGTGAAAGGCTTCCAGGAGTGAGTTGCTGCAAGTTCAGGAGCGGCTAACAATATAAAAGGCTGTGGAATGCCTCAACGCCAAGGGCATCTCAGCCTTCCTGAACAGGCAGACTGAGGTTAGGGGTAGGGAAGGGACAAGTCTCTTCATTTTTCACAAACCAAACTATATCTTTTTCTTTTCCTTTTTTATTATTTTGTTCCCTACCTGCCTTTAAAAATGATTTTTTTGTTAGTTTTTCATTCTTTCACTTTTTTTCCCATTTTAAAATTACCTCACCCATTAATTTGTTTAATAAATATGCATCAAGCTGCCCAGCAGTGCACTAGGCTCTGGGGATAAAGCCGTGGACACAATAGACATTATCCTTGCCCTCAGGGAGCTCCCCATTTTGTGAGGTACACACAAGAATACAGGCTGTGCAACCTGGGGTGAAGATTGCTGGGATAGGGAGCTGTGGGGTGCTGGGAGGGCACCTATAACAGCACCTCATCCAGGTTTAGGGGTTCAAGGAAGGCTCCCCAAAGGACGTGATGGTTAGGCTGATATCCAAGAATGAGTAGAATCTATTCAGGCTGTTGGGAGGGAGTCTGGTGCCTGCGTCCTATCAAAAACATGGTCAAACTAAAGTGGGGAAGGGAGACAGCCAGGATGGTGTGTGTGTGTGTGTGTGTGTGTGTGTGAAGAAACCATTCTATACAAGTGTGTGTGTGTGTGTGTGTGTGTGTGTGTGTGTGTAAAACCCATTCTATATAAGTTAGATTTGAGAACTGAGGATTATTTTCTCCTGAGAAAGAGCAGACTCGGGCTCCCTCAGGTATTTGAAAGTCTGACATATAGAGAATGGATTTGGCTTATGCACAGTGGCTCCAGAAGGCAGGGTGATAGCACTGGGTAGGTGTGTGAGGCTTTCAAAGAGAGATGTCCAAAAACGTAACAGCTGCTGAGGAAGCTTTAAGTGCCTTATCACAAGAAAGGCCGAGAAGGTGTGTGCAGTGACACTCGCCAGGGAATTGGGCTGGCAGGCCTTCGTTGGCTCCTTCCGCAGGAGGTTCTGTGGCTCTGGGCCATTGCCCTTCAGCAGGGGCTTCTTTGAGGAGAGCTTGGGCATACTTGAGCTCTGCCTTGCTTTTGGCTAATAAAGAAGGATCAGACCAGAGCCTCACCCATGGGAGTTCACATCCATCAGGGAGAAAAGTACAGGCAAGGCTGCAGGAAACTCCCAAGTGAATTTGTGGAACAGATCATAAAAGAAGCTGAATAAAGAAGCAACTCAGCAGCCCAGAACAGTAGAGGAGTCAATGGAGGGGAGTGTAGAGCCCTGCCTGGGGTCAGCGATCTTGGGTTCAAGTCCAGTTCTGCCCAGTGTATGGGGCATCTTCAGGCAGCCATTTTCCCCTGTGAGCCTTCGTTTGCTCCTCTGGGAAATGCAAGGCCCTGTTTGAACTCCAGCACTGGAGGGTTCCATGACCAGCTGCCTGTGATAACCATTTCAATAGCTGGAAAAAAGGGAACATCCACTCGTTCACTCGTTTATTCATGTTTTCTGTAAGTACTTGTCAGGCTGTCCCACGGGCCTGACTGCTGGAGAATGAGCCAGAGGCAAACACGAGGATGATTGAGACGGTCCATGAAAAGATGTGCACAGATGTTCACTGCAGCCTTGTTTGCAATGGAAACAATAAAAATCCATCCATATGTAAATGGCCAAGTAAATGTGGCTTAGTCATAGGATAGAATAGTATTCCTCAATTAAAAGGAATAAACTACATATCTACGTACCAATTGGATAGATCTCAAAACCAAAATGCTGAGTGAGAAAAGCAAGATGCAGAACAATATATGCTTGGCTAAAAAGTGGCAGATGTCATCTATAAAAGACCTGCTGTGTGATTTTTCACATTTCTTACAAGAAAAATCAAGCTGGGGCCAGCTTTTGATCTCAAGGAGTCCTCAGTCCACGGGATCCCCGGCTGCCGCCCCGGCCGAGCGCAGGAGGACAGGCTGAGACAGTTCTGTGGGTTACATAGAGGGAGGGCCCACATCATGCTTAGTGAGTACGGAAGGCTTTGTAGCAACCGTGACATTAGAAGCTGGACCTGGAGGTGAGGTCCAGATAAAGTCTGGACATGCCGTGCTGAGGGTGACCGAGCCACCAGGCAGAGAGGAGGCAAAGCGCAGGATTAGAGGAGGCCCGTTTGGTTGAGCTGGAGACACACGAGGTGGGGAGTGAGAGAGAATGTTTCTGGAAAGAGCTGAAGTCAGGTTGTTCTCCACTCGCCCTTGTACCCCAACCCCAAAGATGGCTCTTTGTTAGGTGGGGGCTGGCTGCTGCCTCTGGCACCGGCCCCCTCTCCACTCTTGCTGGTCTCATGAGGTGCCCATCTGGCTGTTTTGGCTGCATCTCCAGATGTTCCCGGGCTCCTGCGGTGAAGGATCTGCTGACCCAGCAGTAGCCCCTTCCGGAGCACTCGGGGTACTCTCAGTGTAAAACATACGGCCACAGTTAAACCGGCGAGACCTTGTCAGCCCGGGAAGACATACTCAGACCAGCCCTGCACGGACCTATTCTGGGCTCCGAGCCTGCTCAGGGTCACCTGCGCAGATGCCGGTGCGATGTCCCCAGGCGTCCACATGGCTCCTGACAGCCGTGGGAGGGACACAGGTGCAGGCCAGCATGTAATTAGTGCCAGGGACGCAGCTTTCTGATCACTTTCCCCCCAAGACTGTGCCTCTCTGGCTGAGAGGCAGAAAATGGACAATCATAGGAGATCCTTGATTATGGCTTGATTGAGCTTATGGGGACTCCAGACGGCTAATGCGAACGTGGCTTCCAAGCCGTTAGCAGAGGGCATTTCCACGTGGGCAGGGAATTGAATAAAGCTGTCCCAAACACTTCACTGAGCTTGTGCCTCCAGTGTCTGTCCGGATACAATCTTCTACTTCAAGTGACCTCAACAGAGACTATAGGGAGTGGTCATGACCCAGGCCAAGAGGGTCCGCTTCCTCCGTAATTACTGTCACATTTCCCCTTCAGGGCTCTTGACCTGCCTGGCATTTGCTTTTTGCTCCCTTTCCTGGAGCCAGAGATCCGCTCTCGGCCTGCCAGTCCCCGGTCAGCATCTGAACTCCAGGCCGTAGCTTTTCCAGAGGTCTTGACTTTCAGTAAATAGAGAATCGTGCCGGACACTCTTCCCAAAGGGAGATGGTCCACTGGGCTGCTGGAGATGAGCCCGAGAAAAGCATGGGGTGGAGCACAGGTCTCGGGTCAGGGCCTCTGTGGTGGTCGGATCTGCCCCAGATTTGCCCTGCCCTGCGCTTTGCCAAGTTCTCTGCCTTTCCGGACCTCAGGCTCTCATCTGTAACAGAGAGATGGGCTAGCAGCGGCTCTCAACCTGTGGGTCGCGACCCCTTTGGCGGTCGAACGACACTTTCACAGGGGTCGCCTAAGACCATCCTGCACATCAGATATTTACATTACGATTCATAACAGTAGCAACATTACAGTTATGAAGTAGCAATGAAAATAATTTTATGGTTGGGTCACAACATGAGGAACTGTATTTAAAGGGCCAGAAGGTTGAGAACCACTGGGCTAGAGGATTTCTAAAGTCCAGGGATTAAACCAGTTCCCCTCCTCTGTGAAAGCAATAATGTAAGTGAAAAAGGATGTGGAATTGACCTTCCTGCTGTCTTGAAATATTGGCAAGAACACCAAAGATGGAATCAGTAGCTGCCAGCTGCCCCACCTGGGGCTTCTGGAAAGAGGGTCGAACTGGTCCCCAGTCTTTTGCCCACCGTCCATTTCCAGCACAGGCAGACAGGAGGAGTAGGGCTCATTGCAGGAGGAATGTGGAAAAGTAGTGAGCTGTTAGGAAGAAAGCTGCACCATTCTCTTCTCAGCCCCAAGGTGAAGATAAGGGGAGAGCATGTTCCCCTACCCAAAGCCAAGTGACAGCAATTCCAAGAGACTTACTCAGAACTTGAGGTGCTAGCAAGAGTGCAAACAGGCATTTTACTCGCCTGCCGGATAACTGCCAAGCTGCAGAAACTTCCAAGCCTACCCGTGATGGCCAGGAGTGGAGCACAGTGGGAGAGCTTGGCACGCATCCCTGGAATGTACGTGAATATGGAGCTGGCACCTGGAGATGCAAGTGGTAGTGGAAGTCACTTGTGAGGCCAAAGGTAGGACAATGGGTGATGGGACATGGCAAGGACACTTGAGTTTCTCATGAGGGAAGTGGATGCTTCAGAGGATGCTGTGCTTAGATACCTTAGGTGGTGAAGACACTGCCTTCCAGGCAAGGGTCCATCCATAGAGGTCCCAGGGAGGAAGGAGGATGGCAAGAGGTCAGCCAGAGAGCACGTTGAGATCCAGGATGGGAGATGGAGATCCCAGAAGGACACTCCCAATGAGAAAGCCAATATTTGCAGGCATGGAGCTCAACAGCCCCAACTCACTTCTCAGATCTCCCTTTTGCTACAAGTACCCATGGCTTGCATTGCACTTGTAAAGAGGTGAGCACTGTGATGTGTACACATCTCCCCAGAGCACAGAGCTCATACAGGAGAATGAGCAGGCTCGCTGCAAGCTGAGACTGTAATTTTCTAGGACTCGGGGTTAGGGTTAGTGTTGGGTTTAGGATTTAGAATTTAGGGTTTAGGGTTTAGGGTTTAGAGTTTGGAGTTTAGGGTTAAGGTTAGGGTACTCTAGGATGCTCTGAGGGTCTTAGCTTGGCTGGGAGGGCCTTATGAAGTTGGAGAAGGGCCCAATAGAGGGGTTTTGTGAGCTTCAGTGCTGTGTTACTCTGACCCTCTCTGCCCCATACACACACAGACACCTCAGTCTTCTCAGTAGAGACAATCTGAGCTATGGAATTTATGTAATTAATGCAATCACAGCCGCTGATTATTGCAAAGTGCAAGGACCTCCTGGGTCTCCATCTCCTCCTGCACATCTACCCCCGGCACCATCCCCAGTGGCCTCGGCCCCGTGGGAGGACTTTCGGCACAGAGAGGTGTGCGAATTGGCCCCTGGAGCTCTCTGCCTGGGAGGATGACTGGGGAGGAGAAAGAAAGACGGGTAAGAGCCATTCTGACCCCAGCCATCTCCGGGGAGGCTGTTTGACTTGCATGAAGTGTGACTGCAGTGAAATTCAAACCCCTGTTGGCAGGTGGGACAGCTGGCTCCCATCCTTCCCACACGGCGATGACTCAGGCAGGCCAGCCCCACGGGGGGCAGATTTTCATGGCTTGCTAACAGAATACTGTGTTTCCTGGTCTGATTTCTTTAGGGTCTAATCTAAGTTCTCCTAGGAATGCACCGGTGATTTTAATTCAGGTTTCCTCAGGGTGTCTGGGGCATGCTTTATCCCAGTGACAGGAGGTGGCTATTTCAGCAGCAGAAAGTATCACAGTGACTAGGTTGGGCCAGCACATGAGAGACATGTTCTACTTTCCAACAAAAGGAATCCCTGAAGCATCTTAATTCTTTTAGAGTTTTAATTATAAAGTTACGCAAATTTATGGAAGGAAAATAAACATTAAACTCAGTTTTTTAAATGGCTCATTTTATCAAACCATCACAAGCACAGGGGGAGTGTTGGGAGGCAACTTGTAGTGGGAACATGGACTCAAGAGGAGGGTTCTTGCAGGGACCCATTGCTGACTGCTCAGTCTCCCTGTGGCTGGACCTGGAGGGAACTGTAAGTTGAGGGCATCTGGGTAGGAGCTGGGGCAAATTGGGGGGGCTCAGAGGAGGGAGCTCTCCATGGGCCTATTCTACCACACTGTTGTGGCCCAGTGTTGTGGGTTGAATTGTGTTCCCCACAAGATATGTTGAAGGCCTATCGGGTGCTACTTGTGAATGTGCCCTTATTTGGAAATAGATTCGTGGCTGACATGATCAAGGTAAACTGAGGGTAAGCTGAGATCACACTGGATTTGGGTGGGTCCTAAATTCAATCCTGGGGGTACTTATAGGAAGAGTGACAGAACACGTGGAGGGAAGATGGCCAGGCGAGGATGAAGGCAGACACTGGATTTGGGTGGGTCCTAAATTCAATCCTGGGGGTACCTATAGGAAGAGTGACAGAACACGTGGAGGGCCAGGCGAGGATGAAGGCAGACATTGGGGTGATGTCATCAGAGCCAAGGAAGGCTAAGGACTGCCAGGCGTCACCAGCAGTTAGGAGCCACGGAAGGACTCTGCCCTTGGTCTTTCCCAGGGAGGATGGCCCTGCTGACACCTAATTTCAGACGTCTAGCCTCCAGGAGTAAGTGTCTGTTGTTTTAAGCCACCAGCTTGTGGTACTTTGTTACAGGAAACAAATACACCCAGCTACCGGTCATGGGCCTACGGGTAACTGACATCCTCTTTGTTTCCTGTTCAAGTTCTTGATACAAAAAGCATCTGGTCCCGGTCATCTTCTATGGCTGTCCTGCGAACCAGCAGCATTTGATGGTCCAGGGACTGCCCTAAGACAGTCAACTTTAATATAGACCCTGATGTATTGGGGTCACATGGAACACAGCAGGAAGTCTGGAAGAGGTCCAGCCTCCCAAGAATGTCCTGCATCCCCTTTACCTGGCCACAGAGCCCTACCGATCTTGGGAGGGAACTAAAAGAGGTTCCATGGAGCTGTGCCCCTAGAGGTCTTGCCCATTCTCCCCCTTTCCCTTTTATGCATCAGTCTCATTCCTGCTTTTCACTGCTAATGGCTGGAGAAAAAAGTAGATTGTTCTTTTTTTTTTTTTTAATGGAGGTTCTGTGGAGAGTACAGGAACGTGGGTCCTGGATTCAGATTTCTGAGCCCTAAGTTTAAAGCAAGATTTGGGTACTGACCATCCACATGACCATGGCCTGGGCCAACCTTTGACCTCCCTGAGGTTCTAGAATCCCTCCTGCGAACGGAGTCAATGCCTCTGACCTGCTTAGAAGGTGATCCATAGGAAAACGCATGCAAACAGTCTCTGATCTTGTTGAAGCTCCACCCCTACCCCCACCCCCTGGAATCCTGCAGGCGAGGAGCACCCTCAGTTCAGGGTGGGCCTCTGTGCAGAAGCCAGGATGTGCAGACTGAGGGGACGGGGTGCTTGCTGGTCGCTGGCTTTTCCTTTGTCTTTTTCGATCATGCTAATTTGGTTCCCCTTAGTAACAGCTACTCTCCATTACTCTTACTCATTCCAGGCTCTGAATCATTCTGATGGATACAACTTGACATCAACCAATTTGCCTAATTCAGCACCTTTGCATTTTTTTAATACTAAAGACAAAATAGGAAGGTTTCCCAACTGGCTTTGCAGTTTCCTTTTCTCCTCTCTCTCCGCCAGCATTGGCAGGGGCCACAGACAAAGCCTCCAAAGGGCTGTTGGGTGGAGAAATCAGCTGCCCATTCCCTGTGTGGCCCGATCATGTTCCAATGACCATGGCTTTGCCTTGTCCTTGACTCCATCGCCCCCAGGGCTGGTTGTTGGGTAGCCATTCTTCTACCTGCTCTTAAGCCCAGCCTGTCTATCCAAAGTCTAAAAGTTGTGCAAGGTTATCCAAGGTCTAAAGGTTGGGTTTCTCATTCTGCAGATCAGGCCTGATTCTCCCCAGCCCTAATTTGGGAAGGTCCTAAGCTGACTTATCCTTTCAAGTCCAGCTTCCCCGAAGGGGGTGGGGTGGGGGGGCGGAAAGGGGGAGGAAATCTGCTCTTAACTCTCACATCCATTCTCCTGTTCCTTCATTATTGACCCTTACTCCTCTCTTTCACATTACAAAATAAATATGCTCACAAGCCCAAACAATACTGAAATTATATAAGGAAAAAGCTAATATCGCCCCCTTCGTCCTCTCTAGTTCTACCCTCCCCCCTGCATCCCCTTGGGTAACCAATGTTTTGTTTTGTCAGCACCTTGCAATGCTGTTCTCTAATTTGTTCATTTACATATTCACATGCAGAAAGGGTTTCTCTTCTAATTTTTAAGTGGGATTATTATATATATAAATATATATACTATTACTTTTTAAAAATTATTAATATATTATGTATATTATTGAATGCCTAT